>NC_057800.1:438864383-439164383 GCF_018294505.1 Triticum aestivum | reverse complement strand
ACGATAAGACTCCATTATTCTCAACCAGACATCTTTTAAGTTTTCTCCTAGTCTCTGTTTAAAGTGAAAGATTTCGAACTCAGGAGTCAACGGAGAAGATAAGGGACTAGCCATAACGACAAGCAAACAAACTAACACACAAGCAAACAAAAAGAAGGCAGGCAAAAAGAGGCAAATAGAGAAAGAGAGGGAGGATAGAGAGAGAGAGGGCAAATAAAACGGCAAGGGTGAAGTGGGGGAGAGAAAAACGAGAGGAAAATGGCAAATAATGTAATGCGGGAGATAAGGGTATGTGATGGGTACTTGGTATGTTGACTTTTGCATAGACCTCCCCGGCAACGGCGCCAGAAATCCTTCTTGCTGCCTCTTGAGCACTGCGTTGGTTTTCCCCGAAGAGGAAGGGATGATGCAGCAAAGTAGCGTAAGTATTTCCCTCATTTTTTGAGAACCAAGGTATCAATCCAGTAGGAGGCTACGCGCGAGTCCCTCGTACCTGCACAAAACAAATAAATCCTCGCAACCAACGCAAATAGGGGTTGTCAATCCCTATAAGGCCTACGAGAGTGAGATCTGATAGATATGATAAGATAATATTTTTGGTATTTTGTGATAAAGATGCAAAGTTAAATAAAGGCAAAGTAAAGAGCAAAGGAAATAACTAAGTAGTAGGAGAATAATATGATAAAGATAGACCCGGGGGCCATAGGTTTCACTAGTGGCTTCTCTCGAGAGCATAAGTATTCTACGGTGGGTGAACAAATTACTGTTGAGCAATTGATAGAATTGAGCATAGTTATGAGAATATCTAGGTATGATCATGTATATAGGCATCACGTGCGAGACAAGTAGACCGACTCCTGCCTGCATCTACTACAATTGCTCCACTCATTGACCGCTATCCAGCATGCATCTAGAGTATTAAGTTAAAAACAGAGTAACGCCTTAAGCAAGATGACATGATGTAGAGGGATAGACTCATGCAATATGAAGAAAAGCCCATCTTGTTATCCTCGATGGCAACAATACAATACGTGCCTTGCTGCCCCTACTGTCACTGGGAAAGGACACCGCAAGATTGAACCCAAAGCTAAGCACTTCTCCCATTGCAAGAAAGATCAATCTAGTAGGCCGAACCAAACTGATAATTTGAAGAGACTTGCAAAGATAAAAAATCATACATAAAAGAATTCAGAGAAGATTCAAATATTATTCATAGATAGACTTGATCATAAACCCACAATTCATCGGTCTCACCAAACACGCCGCAAAAAGAAGATTACATTGAATAGTTCTCCACAAGAGAGGGGGAGAACATTGTATTGAGATCCAAAAAGAGAGACAAAGCCATCTAGCTACTAACTATGGACCCGTAGGTCTGAGGTAAACTACTCACACTTCATCGGAGAGGCTATGGTGTTGATGTAGAACCCCTCTGTGATCGATGCCCCCTCCGGCGGAGCTCTAGAATAGGCCCCAAGATGGGATCTCGTGGATACAGAAAGTTACGGCGGTGGAATTAGGGTTTTGGCTCCGTATCTGATCGTTTGGGGGTACGTAGGTATATATAGGAGGAAGGAGTACGTCGGTGGAGCAACAGGGGGCCCACGAGGGTGGAGGGCACGCCTGGGGGGTAGGCGCACCCCCTACCTCATGGCCTCCTGTTTCCTTTCTTGACGTAGGGTCCAAGTCTCCCGGGTCTTGTTCGTTGAGAAAATCACGTTCCCGAAGGTTTCATTCCGTTTGGACTCCGTTTGATATTCCTTTTCTTCGAAACCCTAAAACAGGAAAAAAAACAACAATTCTGGGCTGGGTGTAACGCCCTCGATGCGGCTATATCTCCTACGTGTCAAAGCATGACTTAGAGGCATAACCGCATTGAAAGCAATGTCGCAAGTAAGGTAATCTTCACAAAAACACATGTAATATATAAAAGGGGAAAGGATACATAGTTGGCTTACACTCGCCACGTCACACAAATACATGAATAACATTACAATCATCCAATACACTCATGGTCTGACTACGGTACCAAAATAAAGATCAACCCCACATGCAACACGGTCCCCGATCGCCCCAACTGGGCACCACTACTAATCATCTGGGAAAGACACATAGTAATGGCGAGAGTCTTCATCGAACTCCCACTTGAGCTCAAGCGCATCGTCTGGAACGGTATCATCGGTCCCTGTATCTGGTTTTGGAAGTAAACTGTGAGTCATGGGGACTCAGCAATCTCGCACCCTCGCGATCAAGACTATTTAAGCTTATAGGTAAGGCAAGGTAATATGTGGAGCTGCAGCAAGCGACTAGCATATATGGTGGCCAACCTGTTCGCAAAAGAGAGCGAGAAGAGAGGGCAAAAGCACGGTCGCACAACTATGATCAAGAAGTGAACCTAGAACAACCTACATCAAGCATTAGTCCAACACCATGTTCACTTCCCGGACTCCGCCGAGAAGAGACCATTACGGTTACACACACGGTTGATTCATTTTAATTAAGTTAAGTTTCAAGTTATCTACAATCAGACATTAACAAATTACCATCTGCCCATAACCGCGGGCATGGCTTTTGAAAGTTCAAATCCCTGCAGGGGAGTCCCAACTTAGCCCATCACGAGCTCTCACGGTCAATGAAGGATATTCCTTCTAGCGGGAAGACCCGATCAGGCTCGGAATCCCGGTTACAAGACATCCTCGACAATGGTAAAACAAGTGCAGCAACACTGCCCAAATGTGCCGACAAAACCCGATAGGAGCTACACATATCTTGTTCTTAGGGCACACTCAGATGAACACTACGTACAACAAAAACGAACCCTCAAGTTTCCCCGAGGTGGCGCTGCAAGTGGCTCTATTTGGACCAACACTCAGAGGAGCACTGGCCCGGGGGGGTTTAAATAAGATGACCCTTGGGCTCCGAAAACCCAAGGGAAAAAGAGGCTAGGTGGCAAATGGTAAAACCAAGGTTGGGCATTGCTGGAGGAGTTTTATTCAAGGCGAACTATCAAGGGGTTCCCATTATAACCCAACCGCGTAAGGAACGCAAAATCCGGGAACATAACACCGATATGACGGAAACTAGGGCGGCAAGAGTGGAACAAAACACTAGGCATAAGGCCGAGCCTTCCACCCTTTACCAAGTATATAGATGCATTAATATAAACAAGATAATATGGTGATATCCAACAATAAACAATGTTCCATCAAGGAACAATCTCCAATCTTCTCCTGCAACTACCACGCTATAAGAGGGGCTGAGCAAAGCGGTAACATAGCCAAACAACGGTTTGCTAGGACATGGAGGGTTAGAGGTTTGACATGGCAATTTGGGAGGCATGATAAGCAAGTGGTAGGCATCGTAGCATAGGCATAGCAAAAGAGCGAGCATCTAGCAAGCAAAGATAGAAGTGATTTCGAGGGTATGATCATCTTGCATGCAAAGTTGTCAGAGTTGACTTGATCCTCGTAAGAAAACTCAACGGGCTCCTCGTTCGCAAACTCATCTCCCGGCTCTACCCAAACAAGCAAAAGGAACACAATCAACCACGTGCAATGCTCAAACAACATGATGCAAACATGGTATGCTATGCGGGATGCGATATGAGATGCATATGCAAGATTTGACAAGGAATGATTGAACCTGGCCTCAACATGTAAATCCAAGAGTGCCACTGGAAAGGTGAGGTGATTTCGGTTGACATCGATATAAAGATCACCGAAATCGGATGCACGGTTTGGAAATGGCAAGCAAAACAAATATGGCATCGGTCTGCGATAATCAGCAAGTAGCCATCTAAATGCATCAAGATAAGTATGCTACGGCACTCAAACATGACAACAAAATACATGGCAGGGATCCCCTCATGATGCTTGACAAAAGATGAGCACTGAGATATAGCTCATTCATCCATTAATAGGTTCAAACAAGCATGGCAAAAGTGCAAATGATAACAGGTTTCAGACTTAGTGAAATTAACACAAGTCTGGAATTTATCATCAGGAAGCACACTTTAGAGCATGAAAACTATAAGCTACATGAACTTAACATGGCAAAGCAAGGCATGGCATGAAGCTACTCAAAGCACTTAATGAAATTCCCTTAGTGACCTTGAGCCAAAAGGGATCAGAAAATACAATTGCAAGCATGTGAACATGGCAAAAACATAAACAGATTTCAGACTTGGTGAAAAACTGGAGCATGCAAATCAGTTAACGAGTAGGCATGTTTACGAGCTCTATGAACTCACTACAGACCATGTCATGACAAACTAAGCATACACCCATAAAGAATACATAGCATAGAAACTAGACATGGCAAGAACAACAACATACCATGCACGGATCAATAGCAACATCCTCGGCAAAATCGCTAACATGTCAACAATCTGCCAGAATTCACGATATAGCAAAAGTAGAGCTCGATTGACTCAAGATAAGGTGCTCCAGAAATGCAAGACAATGCTTGAATGGATAGAGCACCACAATGTTAACAAATCATCCTTACTGATCATCCTCAAGAGAGGCACGGATCACTTAGAAACAACATGAACATATGGCATACCGACAAAAACAGAACAAGGACTTAGTGAAATTCTAAGTCCCTGAAATCAGCATTACCGATTAGGCTACTTTGCAAGCTTGTGCTAGTCACCACAAATATCATAAAAATACATGGTAAGCACCTCTGTAAAGATGGCATGGCATATAACAAAACACATGTAGAGCTCAGGATCATATCATGCACACATTAATCATGGCAGAAATGACAAATAGCTATTTGATGAAACAGATCTGCCAAATTCACCACATAGCCCTCTTCCAACAGCATTTCGGGCATCAAGATGACCTCAAATGAAAATGATGCAATGAGATTAAATGATGTACTCATCGAGGCGAACATTTTGATATGCTACACGCACAAATCGGAGCTACGGATGCAGAGTTATAGCATGATGAAAATTGCAAAAAAATACTGAAATGGAGGCAAAAAGGTCAACCGCGAGGGTTTTTTGGATCTGGATCTGGACTTCAACACTGTAGCAGCTCGGGCGCTGGAGTTCGTCGTTGCCGCCGGAGCTTGGGGTGGCCGGGGTCGGATCTGGGCCGGAGGTGAACGGCGGCGGCGGCGGAGGAGGTCGCCGGTGCAGGGCGGCACGACGAGCTAGCTGTGGTGGCGGGGCGAGGTCCGGCCGGCGAGCGGTCAGCGCGGAGGCGCCCGGCAATGGCGGCGCGGCGGCCGGGTGCGGCGAACGGCGCTGGGCGCGGGGGCGACGACCTGGTGGGAGGAGGCGGCGGAGACCGGGTCGGGAGGGCCCCGCACGGGCCTCGCGGGCCCGCGGGGTCGGCGACGAACTGGTGACCGGCCCAGGGACACGTGGCGACGGCGGGTTGGTCCGGTGGAGCGGGCGGACACGTCCGCTACCCGGATTTTTGTCCGGCAGCGGCGGGTGGAGTTTTTCTAGGGTTAGGGTGGAAGAAGACCCGGGATTTTCGGGGAGAGGCCTTTATATAGAGGTAGGAGGAGCTAGGAGTCTCCAAATTGAGCACGGTTTGCGGCCACGCGATCGTGATCGAATGCTCTAGACGAAGGAAGGGTTTTTGGTGGGTTTTGGGCCAAATTGGAAGGGTGTTGGGCTGCAACACAAACGAGGCCTTCTCGGTCCCTCGGTTAACTGTTGGAGTATCAAACGAAGTCCAAATGGCACGAAACTTAACATGCGGTCTACTGGTAGTAAACCAAGGCCGCTTGGCAAGTCTCGGTACAATCGGAAATGTTTAACCCCCACACACGCAAAGAGGTAGAAAGGGGCACCGGAGGAGATAGGAGCGTCGGAATGCAAAACGGACAACGGGGAAAATGCTCTGATGCATGAGACGAACACGTACGCAAATGCAATGCACATGATGACATTATATGAGATGCATGACAAGGCAACAACACACGGAGACAAAAACCCGACACTGAGGAAAATAAAATAACTTAGGCCGGAAACGGCAAGAGTTGGAGTATAGATAAGGTAAATTACATCCGGGGTGTTACAACACTCCACCACTACGAAAGGATCTCGTCCCGAGATCTAAGACTGGAAAAACACCGGGTACTTAGAACGGAGGTGGTCCTCATGTTCCTAGGTGGCTTCATGGTCGGAATGGTGTGACCACTTGACTTTGAGGAATTTGATTGACTTATTGCGAGTCTTGCGCTCAGTTTCTTCAAGAATAGCAACTGGATGCTCATGATAAGAAAGGTCTTCTTGGAGATCAATGTCTTCGAAGTTGACGGTGCGGTCAGGAGTCTTGAAGCACTTGCGGAGCTGAGAGACATGGAACACGTCATGCACGTTTGCAAAGTTTGAGGGAAGCTCGAGTTGATAGGCGCACCTCTCTTGCTGACGATCTTGAAAGGACCCACGTATCTGGGGGCAAGCTTCCCTTTGATACCGAAGCGATGAGTACCTTTCATTGGAGAGATGCGCAGGTAAACATGGTCTCCGATCTCGAAAGCCAAATCACGATGCTTACTATCATAGTAGCTCTTCTGGCATGATTGCGCTGCTTTGAGGTGATCATGAATGACTTTGCACATTTCCTCTGCCTCTGTGATCAAGTCATTTCCAAGAAATTGACGTTCGTCGGTCTCTGACCAGTTAAGAGGAGTACGACACTTCCTGCCATAGAGAATTTCAAATGGGGCCTTGCCCGAACTCGCTTGGAAGCTGTTGTTGTAGGAAAACTCGGCATATGGAAGACAATCTTCCCAGTTCATACTGAAAGAGATAACGCAAGCCCTGAGCATATCTTCAAGGATTTGATTGAGACGCTCGACTTGGCCGCTAGTTTGAGGATGAAAAGCTGTGCTGAAACGGATGTTGGTGCCCATGGCCTTCTGAAAAGAATCCCAAAACTTGGAGGTAAAGATGCTGCCACGGTCTGAAGAGATCAACTGTGGAATGCCGTGCAGAGAGACAATCCGAGAGGTATAAAGCTCTGCCAATTGAGCTGCAGTGATAGACTCTTTGATGAGAAGAAAGTGAGCCACTTTAGTGAGTTTGTTGATGACAACGAATATAGCATCATTGCCACGCTTGGACTTTGGAAATCCCGTCACGAAGTCCATCTCAATGTGGTCAAACTTCCATTCTGGAATGGCAAGAGGTTGGAGGAGACCAGCTGGTCGTTGGTGTTCTGCCTTCACTCTTCTGCAGACATCACATTCATTCACGAACTGAGCAATCTCGCGCTTCATTCGAGTCCACCAATACGCCTGCTTGAGGTCCTGGTACATCTTTGTGCTCCTAGGGTGGATGGAGAGGAGTGAATTGTGAGCCTCGTTCATAATGACTTTACGAAGGTCACCTTTAGGCACAACAATGCGATCCTCGAAGAAGAGAGTATCCTTGCCATCAAGGCGATAGCACTTGTACTTGGGTTGACTCTTGGCAATCCCAATCTTCACCTTCTTCACCATAGCATCAAGAAGTTGAGCCTCGCGAATCTGATCTTCCAAAGTAGGAGAGACTTGAAGGTTGGCGAGGAAACCTTGAGGAACAACTTGCAGATTGAGTTTGCGGAAAGCTTCACAAAGTTCGGGTTTGTAAGGCTTGAGAATCAGACTGTTGCAGTAAGCCTTCCTGCTCAACGCGTCAGCAATTACATTGGCCTTGCCTGGAGTATATTCAATGCTTGGATTATACTCTTGAATCATTTCGACCCAACGAGTCTACCTAAGGTTGAGATTAGGCTGAGTGAAGATGTACTTGAGACTCTTGTGGTCAGTGAAGATGTCCACTTTTCTTCCCAATAGGAGATGTCTCCAAGTCAAAAGAGCATGCACAACTGCCGCCAACTCGAGGTCATGAGTGGGGTAGTTCTTCTCGTTGGGCTTCAACTGGCGAGAAGTATACGCCACAACTTTCTTCTCTTGCATCAACACTTCACCCAGGCCATGAAGAGAGGCATCACAGAAGACCTCGAATGGTTTGGATTCATCCGAAGGAGTCAGAACTGGAGCAGTGACTAATTTCTCTTTCAAGGTGTTGAAAGCGATATCACATTCCGGAGACCAAACGTACTTGACGTGCTTCTGGAGAAGGTTGGAAAGCGGCTTCGCGATCTTTGAGAAGTTCTCAACAAACCTTCGACAGTAGCTTGCGAGACCAAGGAAGCTGCGGAGTTGCTTCACGTTCTGAGGTGGTTCCCAATTCATAAATGCAGACACCTTCTCAAGATTCACCACTATGCCCTTGGCAGAGATGATATGCCCAAGATAGAGAACCTCATCGAGCCAAAACTCGCACTTTGAAAACTTGGCGTAGAACTGATGTTCTCTGAGCTTATCGAGCACCAAACGCAAGTGCTTGGCATGATCTTCCTTGTTCTTGGAAAAGACCAAAATGTCATCGAGGTAGACCAAGACGAAGTCATTTGTGTAAGGGTTGAAGATGAAGTTCATCATGCGAGAGAATGTCGGAGGAGAGTTGACGAGGCCAAAAGACATGACAGTGTATTCATATGAACCATAGCTTGTTCTGAAAGCCGTCTTGGGATATCTTGCTCACGAATTCGAATCTGGTGATAGCCCATACGAGATCAAGCTTGGAGAATACTTGAGCACCTTTGAGTTGTTCAAATAGCTCGTTGATGTTGGGAAGTGGGTACTTGTTCTTTATAGTCTTCTTGTTCAATGGACGGTAGTCAACACAAAGTCAGTCCGTTCCATCCTTCTTCTTCAAAAAAGAACTCCACAACCCCACGGAGAAGAACTAGGTCGGATGAGACCCATTCGCTCTTGAACATCGAGTTGCTTCTTCAGCTCCTTCAACTCTTCAGGTCCAAGCTTGTAAGGACGTTTGCAAACAGGTTTTGTGCCAGGCTCAAGATCGATGACGAATTCAACTAGCCGGTGCGGAGGCATTCCTGGAAGCTCTTCTGGAAAGACGTCTTGATATTCACAAATGACTGGAATTTGAGAGATGGCATCCAGTTCACCTTTCTCATTGAGAGAAAACAGACGGATGGTATCGTCATTAGCGGCAAAGACAATTACATCCTTAGACGAATGAGTCATTTGAATCTGCCTGGCAGCACAATCAAGCTGAGCCTTGTGCTTAGAAAGCCAATCCATTCCAAGAATAAGATCAATATCCGAGTTACCAAGGACCACTGGAGGGGATAGAAACTTGTAGTCGCCCAAAGTGATAGTAACATCCGGGACACACTTTTTAGAAGTCATTTTCTTGCCCGGGGACACAATCTTCAACGGGAAAGGAATCCTTTCGGTCACAAAATCATGCTTGGCAACAAATGGTCTTGAAATAAAAGAAAGCAATGCACCAGTGCCAAAAAGAACTTTTCCAGGAACATCGTTAACAAGAAGGTTACCCATGATGACATCTGGCGAGTCCTCTGCCTGAGTTGCGTTCAACAAGTTGACCTTGGCATGCTTGGGGTTATGCTTGACCACAGCTGTACTTGCCGATCTCACGGGAGGAGGAGGGAGACGCCTCTGATTGAAGCATTTGTTGGCATAGTGACCCCTCTGTTGGCACTTGTTGCACGTGACCTCCAAGAGTGGACGGTGATATGGAGCACTTGATCTTGGAGCTTGAGACGAAGTCTTGTTCTGAAAGCCAGGGTTGGGTGGGTGGGAAGATCCACTGCCACCTTTGCTCTTCTACTGATAAGGCTGACGGAACGGAGGAGGAGGAAGCCAATACTTCTGTTGCTTAGCCACTTGAGTTGAGGAAGAAGGAGTTGCATCTTTGACTCGCTTCTTGGAAGCATCGCACTTCAGTTGAGCAGTCTCTTGCTTCATTGCCATGTTGTAAAACTCATCGTACCTCTTGGGCTCAAAGAGGACGAGAGCTAGCTGGATTTCTTCTCTGAGACCACCCCTGAACTGGTATATCATGCTCTTCTCGTCAGGGACGTCTTGCTTAGCAAAACGGGCGAGCTTCTGAAACATCTTGTTGTACTCGTAAACAGACATAGAGCCTTGCTTCAGGTTGCGGAATTCCTCACGCTTGCTTTCAACCACGCTCTGAGGAATATGATGAGCTTTGAAGTCTTGACGGAATTCATCCCAGGTAATCACACGGCCTCCTCTGGAATCTTTGTACTGCTGAAACCATTCTGCAGCTTGGTCTTTGAGTTGGAAGGAAGCGAACTTGACAAAGTCCTCAGGCCTGACGTTACTGCACTCGAAATGCTTGCATATGTCCACGAGCCAATCATCAGCGTCTGTTGCCTCAACACAATTGCTGAAGGTCTTTGGCTGGTTAGCAAGGAACTGGTTGAGTGTAGCAAACTGATTCTGATTGTTGCCATGACCCTGGTTCCCTTGGTTGCGCTCTTGAAGAAGTTGCATGATCAGCTGCGTGTTTGCATTGGTAGCGGCCATCACAGCTTGCCATGCCTCCGGAGGTGGAGGTGGTGGTGGCGGATCAGGATTCGGAGTCGTGCGTGTTGGAGGAGCCATCCTGAAGAGGTTGACATCCATTAGCACATTGACAGACAAATATTGAAGCTGAATCAAACGGGTTGAAATTGCAACATATAGTCTTCACATCCGAACAAAATGAACGAATGCATTCCAATCGAAATGGTCACATATCCATAAATTGAGAAGCCACTTAGAATTGAGGTAGAAGAAAAAACAACAAGGTACAGAACAAGAACAAATACTTGGTGAGGATTACCCAATCCCAAACCAAATATCCGCGGAAGAAGAACTAGAGCTAGAAGAATTCCCACCTATGAAACTCCCGAACCTTTCCGGTTATGCAATCAGGTGTTGGGGATACAGGGGAAGCATAATATCTCACCCAAGTCTAGCAAATCCTACATCCAGTTGTATCCATCCTTCAACACATAACCAAGAAAAACTTCGGAAATCATCTACCTCAACCTTCGAAAAGCATCCATTATACAAGTTATGGCAATACTCCCGAACTCCCGCCCCAGTACTGGGTGGCGTCGAGGTTATCTCACCAACAACTGCATAAAAGAGATTTTTGATGTCGGCGAAACTCAGGTATTCCAGAATCTCAACGATAAAATTGTGACGACAACACCTCGGAGCTCAACTCCCCGGGACACTGCCACAACCCCTAAATGACAGGAGGCACCAAGAACAATGTTCTCATCACAAATCGATCGGAACGATTCCAAGATACCCGCGTGATCCTAAATTTTTTAGTGAAATTTGAGAAGAGAAGAGTCAAAACTCTACGTCAGGATGCCTTACCAGAGCGATGAAGGGACTGGGGAGTAAAAAGAATTCCTAAACTCTCCGATATATATAATCCTAAATGACTCAAAACATTTTTTCTAGACTCAACAACGCCAACGATTCGATCAAGCAGGGGGCTCCTAAGGTCGGGGAAGGCTCTGATTACCAACTTGTAACGCCCTCGATGCGGCTATATCTCCGATGTGTCGAAGCACGACTTAGAGGCATAACCGCATTGAAAGCAATGTCACAAGTAAGGTAATCTTCACAACAACCCATGTAATATATAAAAGGGGAAAGGATACATAGTTGGCTTACACTCGCCACGTCACACAAATACATGAATAACATTACAATCATCCAATACACTCATGGTCCGACTACGGTACCAAAATAAAGATCAACCCCCACATGCGACATGGTCCCCGATCACCCCAACTGGGCACCACTACTCATCATCTGGGAAAGACACATAGTAATGCGAGAGTCTTCATCGAACTCCCAGTTGAGCTCAAGCGCATCGTCTGGAATGGTATCATCGGTCCCTGCATCTGGTTTTGGAAGTAAATTGTGTGTCACGGGGACTCAACAATCTCCCACCCTCACGATCAAGACTATTTAAGCTTATAGGTAAGGCAAGGTAATATGTGGAGCTGCAGCAAGCGACTAGCATATATGGTGGCTAACCTGTTCACAAAAGAGAGCGAGAAGAGAGGGCAAAAGCACGGTCGCACAACTATGATCAAGAAGTGATCCTAGAGCAACCTACGTCAAGCATTACTCCAACACCGTGTTCACTTCCCGGACTCCACCGAGAAGAGACCATCACGGTTACACACATGGTTGATTCATTTTAATTAAGTTAAGTTTCAAGTTATCTACAATCGGACATTAACAAATTCCCATCTGCCCATAACCGCGGGCACGGCTTTCGAAAGTTCAAATCCCTGCAGGGGAGTCCCAACTTAGCCCATCACAAGCTCTCACGGTCAACGAAGGATATTCCTTCTAGCGGGAAGACCCGATCAGGCTCGGAATCCCGGTTACAAGACATCCTCGACAATGGTAAAACAAGTCCAGCAACACCGCCCGAATGTGCCAACAAAACCCGATAGGAGCTGCACATATCTCGTTCTCAGGGCACACTCAGATGAACACTATGTACAACTAAAACCAACCCTCAAGTTTCCCTGAGGTGGCGCTGCAAGTGGCTCTGTTTGGACCAACACTCAAAGGAGCACTAGCCCGGGGGGGTTTAAATAAGATGACCCTTGGGCTCCGAAAACCCAAGGGAAAAAGAGGCTAGGTGGCAAATGGTAAAACCAAGGTTGGGCATTGCTGGAGGAGTTTTATTCAAGGCGAACTATCAAGGGGTTCCCATTATAACCCAACCGCGTAAGGAACGCAAAATCCGGGAACATAACACCGATATGACTGAAACTAGGGCGGCAAGAGTGGAACAAAACACTAGGCATAAGGCCGAGCCTTCCACCCGTTACCAAGTATATAGTTGCATTAAGATAAACAAGATAATATGGTGATATCCCAACAATAAACAATGTTCCATCAAGGAACAATCTCCAATCTTCACCTGCAACTAGCAACGCTATAAGAGGGGCTGAGCAAAGCGGTAACATAGCCAAACAACGGTTTGCTAGGACATGGAGGGTTAGAGGTTTGACATGGAAATTTGGGAGGCATGATAAGCAAGTGGTAGGCATTGTAGCATATGCATAGCAAAAGAGCGAGCATCTAGCAAGCAAAGATAGAAGTGATTTCAAGGGTATGATCATCTTGCATGCAAAGTTGTCAGAGTTGACTTGATCCTCGTAAGCAAACTCAATGGGCTCCTCGTTCGCGAACTCGTCTCCTGGTTCTACCCAAACAAGCAAAAGGAACACAATCAACAACATGATGCAAACATGGTATGCTATGCGGGATGCGATATGTAATGCATATGCAAGATTTGACAAGGAATGATTGAACCTGGCCTCAACTTGGAAATCCAAGAGTGCCACTGGAAAGGTGAGGTGATTTCGGTTGAGATCGATATAAAGATCACCGGAATCGGATGCATGGTTTGGAAATGGCAAGCAAAACAAATATGGCATCGGTCTGCGATAATCAGCAAGTTGCCATCTAAATGCATCAAGATAAGTATGCTACGGCACTCAAACATGACAACAAAATACATGGCAGGGATACCCTCATGATACTTGACAAAAGATGAGCACTGAGATATAGCTAATTCATCCATTAACAGGTTCAAACAAGCATGGCAAAAGTGCAAATGATAACAGGTTTCAGACTTAGTGAAATTAACACAAGTCTGGAATTCATCATTAGGAAGCACACTTTAGAGCATGAAAACTACAAGCTACATGAACTTAACATGGCAAAGCAAGGCATGGCATGAAGCTACTCAAAGCACTTAACGAAATTCCCTTAGTGACCTTGAGCCAAAAGGGATCAGAAAATACAATTGCAAGCATGTGAAATGGCAAAAACATAAACCGATTTCAGACTTAGTGAAAAATTGGAGCATGCAAATCAGTTAACGAGTAGGCATGTTTACGAGCTCTATGAACTCACTACAGAGCATGTCGTGAAAAACTAAGCATACACCCATAAAGAATACATAGCATAGAAACTAGACATGGCAAGAACAACAACATAGTATGCACAGATCAATAGCAACATCCTCAGCAAAATTGCTAACATGTCAACAATCTGCCAGAATTCACGATATAGCAAAAGAAGAGCTCGATTCACTCAAGATAAGGTGCTCCATAAATACAAGAAAAGACATGGATGGATAGAGCACCACAATGTCAACAAATCATCCTTACTGATGATCCTCAAAAGAGGCACGGATCACTTGGAAACAACATGAACATATGGCATACCGACAAAAACAGAACAAGGACTTAGTGAAATTCTAAGTCCCTGAAATCAGCATTACCGATTACGTTACTTTGCAAGCTTGTGCTAGTCACCACAAATATCACAAAAATACATGGTAAGCACCTCTGTAAAGATGGCATGGCATATAACAAAACACATGTAGAGCTCAGGATCATATCATGCACACATTAATCATGGCAAAAACAACAAATAGCTATTTGATGAAACAGATCTGCCAAATTCACCACATAGCCCTCTTCCAACAGCATTTCGGGCATCAAGACAAGCTCAAATGAAAATGATGCAATGAGATTAAATGATGTACTCGTCGAGGCGAACATTTTGATATGCTACACGCACAAATCGAAGCTAAGGATGCAGAGTTATAGCATGATAAAAATTGCAAAAAAATACTGAAACGGAGGCAAAAAGGTCAACCGCTAGGGTTTTTTGGATCTGGATCTGGACTTCAACACTGTAGCAGCTCGGGCACCGGAGTTCGTCGTTGTTGCCGGAGCTTGGGGTCGCCGGGGCCGGATCCGGGCCGGAGGTGAACGGGGGCGGCGTCGGCGGTCGTCGGGCGGCGGCGGAGGAGGTCTCCGACGCGGGGCGGCGTGGCGAGCTAGCTGTGATGGCGGGGCGAGGTCCGGCCGGCGAGCGGTCGGTGCGGAGGTGCCTCGCAATGGCGGCGCGGCGGCCGGGTGCGGCGAACGGCGCCGGGCGCGGGGGCGGCAACCTGGTGGGAGGAGGCGGCGGAGACCGGGCCGGGAGGGCCCCGCACGGGCCTCGCGGGCCCGCGGTGTCGGCGGCGAACTGGGGACCGGCCCAGGGACCAGGGGCGATGGTGCGTTGGTCCGGCGGAGCGGGCGGACACGTCCGCTGCCCGGATTTTTGTCCGGCGGCGGCGGGTGGAGTTTTTCTACGGTTAGGGTGGAAGAAGACCCGGGATTTTCGGGGAGAGGCCTTTATATAGAGGTAGGAGGAGCTAGGGGTCTCCAAATTGAGCATGGTTTGCAGCCACGCGATCGTGATCGAACGCTCTAGACGATGGAAGGGTTTTTGGTGGGTTTTGGGCCAAATTGGAAGGGTGTTGGGCTGCAACACAAACGAGGCCTTCTCGGTCCCTCGGTTAACCGTTGGAGTATCAAACGAAGTCCAAATGGCACGAAACTTGACAGGCGGTCTACTGGTAGTAAACCAAGGCCGCTTGGAAAGTCTTGGTCCAATCCGGAAATGTTTAACCCCCACACACGCAAAGAGGTAGAAAGGGGCACCGGAGGAGATAGGAGCGCCGGAATGCAAAACGGACAACGGGGAAAATGCTCGGATGCATGAGACGAACACGTATGCAAATGCAATGCACATGATGACATGATATGAGATGCATGACAAGGCAACAACACACGGAGACAAAAACCCAACACCGAGGAAAATAAAATAACTTAGGTTAGAAACGGCAAGAGTTGGAGTACAGATAAGGTAAATTACATCCGGGGTGTTACACTGGGCCTCCGGTTAATAGGTTAGTCCCAAAAATAATATAAAAGTGGATAATAAAGCCCAATAATGTCGAAAACAGTAGATAATATAGCATGGAGCAATCAAAAATTATAGATACATTGGAGATGTATCACGCGGCTTGAGGTGAGGCAGAGGAAGCGAAGGCAGTGCCCTGATCCATTCGCGGTCGAGCGTAGGGTTGATCTGAGATGGAGAGGTGGGGGTTGCTGGTTCGTGGGCTGGATCGGGACGGAATCCTAAGGGGAAGATTTGGTTGGCGATGGGACAAGCTCCCGAGGAACAAGGAAGAGTGGATGGCGGCGGCTTCGGGTTCGGGGGAGGAATGGATGGGACAACCTAGGATTAAGGGTTGATCTGTTTAAATAGGTAGGTCGGTTAAGTTTTGACCCTCCAATTAGAATCGGATGGTTGAGAATAAATAGTTTAGGAAGTCCAAACAATGAACCGAAGATATTTTAGGGATGTTTGGGGATGATCCGGATCCAATGGCGATGACTGAGCAGGTCGGGTACGGTACATGTTTCGAATGAGCAAGTGAGGGGTTTGAGCACTGAGCAAAGAGATTAAGCGGCCAGACAGGAGGGACTCGAAAAACATGGTTGGTCTCGGAACCATCAACGAAGTCAAGGGGGGACGGGGCAACTACGAACATATGCAAATTTGGAAACATGAGGGTAACGGAGTGCCGATGCAATGCAAATTATGACATGATGAATGCAACAAACAAATGAAACACGCGGCGACAACGAAGAACATGGAAGGCATATGGAGCGTCGGTCTCAGGCTGTCACAACACTCCTCCACTTACAAGAGATCTCGCCCCGAGATCTAGGGATGACAAATGAAAGAGGAAGAGAAGAGGTAAAACTAAGTTGGTTCTTTGACAAACGAGGGAAACCAAAGAACCTTGAGAGGTTGAACAACTTGAAAGAAAGAATAAAACGGAGATGAACAAAGTTGAAAACACTCTGTTAAACAAGAGGAACAAGGAGTACGACGAGAACCTTGCAGGTTGAAATACATGAATCAAAAGCTTAACGAACTAAAAGAATATGAAACCACACCGGTATAATGAGATAGCCAAGGAAGAAGAATGACAGAATTTGGACAGCACTCCGATAGAAAAGAGAAGGAAAACTTGATAAGTTGAAAAGAACTTAAATACACGACACAACACTCCAGTTAAATGGTAAGCAAGAAAAGAACATGATCTTGACAACAAAGAATGATAGAATAGAACAAGATGATTGGTTAAATACAGCAACATCACAACGCCTTCAGAAATATAGAATAGAAGTTAGATCGTTGGAAATCAAAGAACAGAGAAAAAATGGCAACATGTGCCACAAATGAACTTGGAAAGAATCCTTGCAAAGAAGGATTGAATGGAGTTGTTGGAAAGTCAACAATGAAAAGAATAAGATTGTTGTGGGCTTATGGAAAACATCTCAAAACTTGAGGTGAAACCTGCCACCAACGGAAATAATTGATTTGATTGAGAACACCAAAGAGAAAAAAACTTCTTCCCCCAAGATGATAAAAAGATAACTTGGGTCATTGATAAGAACCACAAATAGCAACATTCCCAATGGAAGGCTTTAGGTGAAATCTATACCAAGGTAACTCCAACAAAGAGATTGTTGGGTTGAAAAGATCTCATGAATGAAGAGAAAATGATGGTCTTAAAATATCTCATTCCTGACAAGTAGTGAATAGTGAAACATGAAGGAAAATTGTCAAGAATGACATAACACCACCTCGAAATATAAGATAGAAAGAATTGCCCTTCAGAATGCAAGATGAAGAATAGTTGAGCTCCTCCAACAAGAATGTTGACGAAAGCTCCGATAATGAATGCACTCTTTGATGAACCACCATGAAGAAACTCTCGAAGAACTCTGGATATAGAAGTATGATAGGAAGAAAGGTTGAAAGAACATGATGAAGCATTGCAATGATTTAGATGGAGCTTTGCGGTGAGTTAACTGAGAGAGGTTGGAACTCCAGAAACAAAAGATGAACAACATAGCACCGAAAAATTGATATCATCAATGAACTCCGAAAGAAGGAATTAGATCATCTTGATGAAGCAAGAATAAGATTTATGGCATGCTTACCCTTCATCAACTTAAATTGATGACAGGTAATGGGTTTTGCATACTACTCATTCTCATTGAAAAGGATTAAAGATAGATATATAACACAAACTTGGGAAAATCTTCAATGAACCACTGGTATGATTTAAAGAATGAATGAAATGATATGATAAGAAAGGAAGAGGAATCCTAGAACGAACCACCACAAGAATTGAAAACAAACGAAGAAAAGGGAACGAATCACTGGGAATAATTGGAAAAATGAACGAAGATACTAGAGGGAATTTAGATGCAAGAGAACAAAGAGATGACAAGCTGACTAGATAATACTTGAACGATGCACCGGAGAGTTAGATAACGAGATTTGACATTTGAGAATGAAAAATCATTATGAGATGATGGCCTCCGGAGAATCAAAATGAAAAGACTCCTGAAATGCTTCAGTTGGATATGAAAAGAATTATCATAATCGAAAACAATTATGAGGACGGCCTGAAGCTAGAACCATGAATCTTCAAGAGAACGGATATGATTTAGAGAAAAACTCTTCTTCGGTCTTCAAAAGTTGAGAATGAAGACAAGAAACGCCACCAAAATTGTTGAGACACCCCGAAACAATGAAGAATAGAAAGGGCGAACCAATGGTGAAAGAATTTGAAAGTGATCTTGGAGAAAGCATTTGACTGATGAAAATTCATTCTTACGTCAAACTTTGAAACGAATATGAGAATAGCTCCAGAAAAAATTAGAAGAGCCAGGTAAGATCCTAGGAAAAGACCTGTGGGTTAGGGCCCACTCGAAGAAACACCGTTGAACGATTACTTGAAAGGGAGATTGCACCGGTTGATTTAAATGGCTTGAATGAGATATCAACCTCGAAATAACTCGACAGAATTAAGAATGGACATGAATCTTCTGAGATATCTTCGGCACTTCGGATATGAATAGAGATAGGTGAATAAATAAGAGGTGCACCGGCATGAGAAACCATATGAAAGGACGAAAGGGATATGTTTGACACCGGAAGCTTGAATTGAATCCACCGGAAAAGAATACGAGAATGATGAATGATGAACTTGAAGCTTGTGAGAATCTTCACGAGGGATCACCGGATAAGAACATTGAAGGAAAAGAATGAAGAAACTTCACATAAATAAAAATGATACTTGATTAAGAAATCTGAGTCTTTGAAGAAAAGGGTGGGATGGTGGGAAAATAAAGACAACTTTGGACGGGTGAAACGAAAGAATCCACAGGCTTGTCAATGACGCCCGTATGGAATAACTTGAAGAGAAGTGCAACGATTAGAAAGGATTGACATGGCAATTTTGAAGATCAAGAAGGATTAGTACTCCCATAGAAATATGAGAACACCGCTTAGGAAAAGGTATGGAATCAACACTTGACATTGAAGCAACTCGAATACCACACCCAAAACAAAACAAAGGATTTGGCTCATAGAATAAGCCGGAAAACATCTGATATACTAGTTGCGGCAATACATCTAATCGCTCTCCCAAGAACTGGGTGTCGTCAAACTACTCTCACCATAAAGATTATAGAAGCGTTTTCGGTGTCGGCATCCTCTGGTATTCCGAAACTGAAATGATACGCAGTGTGACGTAAACACCTTGGAGCTCAACTCCCCGGGACACCGCCACAACCCCTAAATGTCATGAGGCACCAAGACAGAATTCCCGTCACAATGATATCGGACCGATTCCACAATACCTGCGTGATCCTAAAAAAATTGAGTGAAAAAGGAGAGTAATGGAGCCAAAACACCTACGTCATGATTCCTCACCAGAGCGACGATGGGGATAAGGAGTAAAAAGAATTCCTACTCTCTGATATATAGCTAGACTAAAAATAGTTTTTTTCAAGACTCAACAACATCAGCGGTTCGATCAATCAAGGGGGCTCTGATGTCTACTACACAACTTTATTCCTGTAGACTCGTGTTAGGCCTCCAAGCGCAGAGTTTTTAGGACAGTTGCAATTTTCCCTCAAGTGGATGACGTAAGGTTTATCAATTCATGGGAGGCGTAGCATGAAGATGGTCTCTCTCAAACAACCCTGCAACCAAATACAAGAAATCTCTTGTGTCCCCAACACACCTAATACAGTGGAAAATTGTATAGGTGCACTAGTTCGGCGAAGAGATGGTGATAAAAGTGTAATATGGATGGTAGAAATATATTTTTATAATCTAAATAAATAAAACAGCAAGGTAGAAAATAGTAAATGGACACAAAAATGATATTGCAATGCTTGAAAATGAGGCCTAGGTTCTGTACTTTCACTGGTGCAATCTCTCAACAATGCTAATATAATTGGTCATATAACCATCCCTCAACGTGCAACGAAGAATCACTCGAAAGTTCCTATCTAGCGGAGAACATAAGAAGAAATCGTTTGTAGGGTACGAAACAACCTCAAAGCTATTCTTTCCGATCGATCTACCCAAGAGTTCGTACTAAAATAACACCAAATAATTTTAGATACATAATACTCAATCCAACACAAAGAACCTCAAAGAGTGCCCCATGATTTCTGCCGGAGAAACAAAAGACGAGAACGTGCATCAACCCCTATGCATAGATTACCCCAATGTCACCGCAGGTATCCGCGAGTTGAATGCCAAAACACTTATCATGTGAATCAATAAGATACCCCATTTTCACCACGAGTATTCATATGCAAGACATATATCAAGTTCTCTCAAATCCATAAAATTATTCAATCCGATAACAACGAAATCTCAAAGGGAAAAACTCAATTCATCAAAACAAGATAGAGAGGGGGAAACACCATATGATCCGACTATATTAACAAAGCCCGCGATACATCAAGATCGTGACATCTCAAGAACACGAGAGAGAGGGATTAAACACATATCTACTAGTACAAACCCTCAGCACCAAGGGTGGACTACTCCCTCCTCATCGTGGTGGCTGCCTGGATGATGAAGATGGCCACTGGTGATGATTCCCCCCTTCGATGGAGTGCTGGGACGGGTTCTAGATTGGTTTTTCGTGGCTACAAAGCCTTGCGCCGGCAGAACTTCTGATCTAGGGTTACCCCGAGGGTTTTTGGAATATTTGGAGATTTATAGGGCAAAGAGGGGGTGCGGGAGGCCACCGAGGTGGGCACAACCCATCTGGGTGCACCTGGGCCCCTAGGCGCACCCTAGTGGGTTATGCCCTCCTCGGGGCACCCCCAGGTGCTACTCTAGCCCAATGGATGTCTTCTGGTCCATAAAAAATTCACAAAAAGTTTCGCGGTGTTTGGACTCCGTTTGATATTGATTTCCTGCGATGTAAAAAACAAGCAAAAAAACAGCAACTGGCACTTGGCATTAGGTCAATAGGTTAGTCCCAAAAAATGATATAAAGTTGCTATAAAATGATTGTAAAACATCCAAGAATGATAATATAACAACATGAATACTTCATAAATTATAGATACATTGGAGACGTATCAGGCTCCTGCGGTCGGTAAGGCTCTGATACCAACTTCTAGCGTCCAAGATGCGATTCTATCCCAATCACGTGGTTAATTCATGATTGGGGCACAACCGCATTTCAAGCGCATAGCAAGGTGGATATCATTACAACATACCATGTACTGAATAGATGAGGATATATACAAGATAAAGGCTTACACTCGCCACAAGCTACAACACGAGTACATCAATACATCAATACATAGCAATCATCATACAGAAGAGCAGGATCCGACTATGGATGAAATCAAACGAAAAAGAAGAACGGTATCCACCCTGCTAATCCTAGGCTCCCGACCTAGAACCTATCCCTTGATCGAAGAAGAAGCAGAAGAACTCCAAAACAAGCAAGCATCGCTCTCACGTCAAAGCATCGCTTTACCTGTACCTGCAACTGTTGTTGTATTAATCTATGAGCCACGAGGACTCAGCTCCCATTACCATGGGTATCAATACTAGCATGGCTATGGAATGGATAAGTGGTGAGGTTGCAGCAAGCACTAAGCATTGCATGGTGGCTAACTTACGAGTACAAAAATAAGAAGAGCAACTACGTAAACGGTCGCAAACTAGCAAATGATCAAGAAGTGATCCTGAACTACTTATGTTCAAACATAACCTGACCGTGCTCTCTTCTTGCCTCACTTGAAAAGAGACGGTCAAGGTTGCGCACGCGGTTGGTGGATTTTATTTCGGATCTGGTGTCAAGTTCTCTACAACCGGATATTAAAAATTCCCATGTGCCACATAACCGTGGGCACAACTCTTGAAAAGAGTAAACCTTGCAGGGGTGTCCCAACTTAGTCCATCACAAACTCTCATGATCAACGGTGGAAAATCCTCTTCTCGGAACAACTCGATCAAGCTCGGAATCCAGGTTCACACAAGACATTTCAACAATGGTAGAACAAAACCAGCAAGAGCTCCTGATGTGCCGACACCCTGATAATAGCCACACGTATCTCGTCTCAGGCCACGATCGAATGAGCAATCCGTACAACTAAAACCAGTCCTTGAGTTTCCCGGTGGTGGCGCTGCAAGGGGCTCTAGTTTGGACCAACACTCCTGAGGAGCACTGGCCTGGGGTTGTTAATTAGTTATCCTCGGGGTCCGGAAAGTCCCTATGCAAGTTTTCGTTGTTATTAGGAAAATGGTAAAAACAATGTTTAGCCTTCCTAGAAGAGTTTTATTCAAAGCGCACTATCAAGGGGGCCCATAAACCCCGACCGTGTTAGGGACACAAAATCAAGGAACATAACACCGGCATGACAGAAACTAGGGCGGCAAGAGTGGAACAAAACACCAGGCAAAAGGCCAAGCCTTCCACCCTTTACCAAGTATATAGAAGCATTAATTAAATAAGAGATATTGTGATATCCCATGATATCCATGTCCAAACATGGAACGATCTACAACTACACCTGCAACTAGCAACGCTATAAGAGGGACTGAGCGAAGCGGTAACATAGAAAAACAACGGTTTGCTGGGATGGTGAAAAGGTTAGAGGTTGTTTCATGGCATATTGAGAGGCTTGATAAACAAGTGGTGGGTAGCGCGACATAGTGATAGCATCGAGACAACTAGCATAGCAAATATAGTGGTGGTAACCAGGGTGATGGTCATCTTGCCTGAAATCCCGCTAGAAGAAGACCGAATCCATGAAGTAGATGAATGAGCATAGTCGAACGGATCCTCACAATCGCAACGTAACCGGAACTATTGAGAACAAGCACAACCGAAAAGAAGCAAACAACATGGTAAACAACCATCACATAAACATGACATGATGCACAACCAAGTATGATGCATGTCTGGTTTAATGAGGCATGGCATGGCAAAGTGCAACAAACAATACTCTAAGTTAAGTGGAGCTCAACATGCAACGAGTTGCACATTGGCGAAACACCACATTCAAGTATTTAGTTCACTCTCGTTTATGTTACTCATCAATATTAAATGTTTTTAAACAAGGCAATAACTGAACCATAAGAAAACTAACTATCTAGGCAAGTTAAATGAGGCCGGAAACAACAAACAACAATTTCGAAAAATCCTCAAATGCATATTTCGAATTTGCTACTGTTCTGCCTATACACAATTTTAGAGTTGTTAAACAGAAAAATAAAGTGCACCGTGTTCTTCTATACATTTTTCTAGACAAGTTTCATATATGGTTTACTTAATTCCGAGCTACGGTTATTTAGTTATGAATTAAATCATTTTATCATGGCAATTAGCAAATTAATGCAAACAGCTAGTGACACCTTTTAAACATGGATGAACGTAGCATATTACGAAACTAGATGAAATTCTAAGCATTTTACATGTACAAACTTTTTACAAATGATGCATGGTTATTAAGTTATTATATGCATGAAGACTAGGGTGGTTTCTATAAAACTGGAAACTCTGGATAAATAGCTTAATTCGTAGAACTGAAAAAACACAGGAACCGGGCCGCATCTAGCTGGCCCAACATGAACAGGGGGGTTTGGGTGGCGGCTCACCACTGGGCCTACCCTAGGTCGGTGAAGAGACAAGGCATGCCGGCTGGCTGGGCTTGGCGCGGGATGCGGCCCACGTGTGCGGTCAACGGCGCTGCTGGCTCGGGCGGGTGCTCCTCGTCTTTGACGGGGCAGAGCAGCGGTAGCAGTGGGAGGGGGCACTGGGCATGGCGCTGGCAGGACTTGAAGGAGCAGGCGGGGCTGTGTGGGACTCCGGCGATGGCGGGGCTCCGGTTGGTCGTGGAGGCGGCGCAAGGACGACGGGGAGGAGCTGCGGCGAGCTTGAGGCGAATCCGGCGAGGACGCGACTTGAGGCGAGGTAGAGGAAGCTAAGGCAGCGCGTTGATCCATTCGGGATCGAGCATAGGGTTGATCTAAGAGGGAAAGGTGGGGGTTGCTGGTTGGTGGGCTGGATCGGTAGGGGATCCCAAGGGGAAGCTTTGGTTGGCGATGGGACAAGCTCCCGAGAAACAGGGAAGAGTGGGAGGCGGCGTCTTCGGGATCGGGGGAGGAATGGATGGGACATCCTAGGGTTAGGGGTTGATGTCAGGACCCCGATTCCAAGTCACATCGATCTAGCCGGTAACACCTCATATCACTTTGTGGCCTCACACATGGTATTCCCCACGGGTGTCGCCTTACCATGGTCCGGGACCGTTTGCGCCTTTTGGCTCACGTATATGATAGTGTCGCTAGCATCCATATGACAGAGAACCTGGGCCGACATGGCTAGTCGTGAACCCAAAGCGGCAGTAACCTATGGGGACAGGCATACATGAATCACATCGAGCGTGTCGGTCAGCAGCGTGTGAATCGGGCTGTAGCACTGGGCTAACATGACTCCGGGAACACGGGCTGTAGCAGGCTAGGCAGGACTCCGGATGTCACCACGTGACATTTCCCCGAAGGGACAGACACAGGAACGAAGTGAAACACATGCCGGCCAGTCAAGTGTCCTGAGCAGTAGTGCTGGGCTAGCAGGACTCCGGTGAACCGGGCTGTAGCGGACTACTATGGCTCATGGAAGCACTAGACTACATTTCCCCATAAGAGAGGCTGCCAAGGATAAACAACTAGGTTGTCGGATCCCACACATACCAAGCATTTCAATCATACACACAATATGCTCGATATGTGTAAATACAACATGGCATCACAACATAACTCTACAACTCAAGTATTTAATCCTTAGGCTCCGAGGAGCGGGATATTACAAACATGGGTCTCATGACCCAACAATCACAACATACAAATCAAGCACATGCGGAAGCTTAACATGTCTGAGTACAGACATCTACAAATGGAAAAAGGCTAAGAAGCCTGACTATCTACCAGATCCTGCCGAGGGCACAAGATCGTAGCTGAGGTATCAAGCTAACATCGAAGTCCACGCAGAAACTACTAGCGAGACTAAAGTCTCTCTCTGCAAAACATAAATTAAGCAAACGTGAGTACAAAGGTACTCAGCAAGACTTACATCAAAACTAGCTACATATGCATCGGTATCAACAAGGGGGGATGGAGTTTAACTGCAGCAAGCCAGCTTTGACTCAGTGGCTAACCTGAACTACGACTGCAAGCAACTCTTTTGAGGTGGCGCACACGAGTACACATATTCACCATTCAATACATCACTATGGATCCACTCCCGTCTCCCTACGAGAAGACCATCCACAACACTCACACTTATCTTGCCAGTTCTAGAGTATCCACTTTCACTTGTCTACGAACTATGCAAGGGGTCCAAGTTTCCATATCCGAGGAATCCGGTTATTCGAATAGATAATGATAACCCTACAGGGGTGTACTTCTTCACACACGCTCCCACCACTTACCGTCGTTTACACGACATGTACTCGGCAACCTTCAAGCGGAAGCCCAACGAGGGTGTCGGCCACGGCCTACCTAAACACCTAAGTCTCTAGTCCAGGTTTATCGCCTATTCAGGTTCCATCCGCAGGGAGTCCGGCTGAGGTTTCCACATACGGCCCCGAACGATGTGAACAGGGTTCCCGAGACACCAAACGGGTGCCCGATACACCATGCCATGGTGTATCTACTGCAACATAGCCCACCCCTAGGGTCAGTGCTACGCACGGCCGCCAACACATAACCTACAAACACCAGAAACTAGTTGCAACTCCTGGACAGAGTACTAGGGTGATTAAGAAGCCGAGAGGGTCAATTAAGGATCCCAATGAGTGGTAGTAGTTGTTCATGGATCACAAACACAGAACTCAGTTCCTGAGGACGGTTTCAATGAGACAACCCACCATGTACTCCTACATGGCCTCTCACCGCTACCTATACCAAATCGTGTTCACACACTTAGCTCTCAACAGTAGGACATGTTTACACACCTCCGATTCATCCCCGATAAATCAGACTGACTCAACTCTAAGCAGCAGCAGGCATGACAAACAAGCATGAATGAGTAGGCACATCAGGGCTCAAACAACTCCTACTCATGCTAGTGGGTTTCATCTATTTACTGTGGCAATGACAGGTCATGCAGAGGAAAGGGGTTCAACTACCGCAACATGTAACAGTTGAATCGTTGTTGTCCTAATGCAGTAAAAGAGAGCAGGAGCGAGAGAGTGGGATTGTATCGGAATGAACAAGGGGGTTTTGCTTGCCTGGCACTTCTGAAGATAGTATAGTTCTTCATCGGTGTCATCGAACTCGTCGTCGGAACCACGTCTATCGAGAGGGGACAAATACCGGCAAACAAAGAGGAACACAATCAATGCAATGCAACAATTATGATGCATGATAATGTCATGGCAATATGCTGTTGATTGAGCTAATGCAACTAGCAACCATATTAAATGAAGTTGGTTTGAACCAAGGGTTCAAATTCAAACTCCATATGTGCTTATTTAAATGTCATTTATGCAAATTTCCCCGTACAGCAACCCTAGGTTGTTCAAACATGCATGCAATTGCCATAAACACATTCCTTGAATTTTTCTAATAATTTTTCATATATAATTTATCTTATTTGGAGTTATAGATTAATTTCTATGATTTTTCAAAGTTTTGGATATTTTCTGAAAATAAATAAATCATTTAGATTTATTTAAAATCCAGAAAAGGTTTTACTGCGTCAGCATGACATAAGAGTGACGTCATCAGGTCAACTATGGATGGCCAGGTCAAACCTGACCAGTGGGGCCCACTGGTCAGTGACACACCGCTTGCATGAGTCACTGACGTGTGGGGCCGGTCAAAGGCCACGTCAGCAAGGTCAAAGCTGACGCGTGGGTCCCGCGGGGTTGGATTAGTTCTAACTAATTTCGTTAGTTGACTAACTAAACCGGTGGGGCCCATGTGTAAGTGGGTCAGGGGGGTTAATTAGTGGGCGATTAGCCCTAACTAGGTGGCCACGTCAGCGCACCGACGGCTAGCCGCCGACGACCAAACGGGGCGGCAGAGGCGCTCGGGATTTGCCGTCCGGCGACTGTTCGACTCGCGGTTTGGCGCTACGGGCTGCTGGACGTGCGCCGCATCCAATGGAGCATGCGGCTAGGTGAGAGGAGGCCGGAAACGACGACTGCAACGACGGCTGGTGGCGGCCGGAGTTTGTCTTAGCACAGGTGAGGCGCTGCGCTAGGCTGACGAGCGAGCTAAGCGGCAGGGCGGATTCCTGGGAGCTCCAGGAGCACGCTGGTGCCACTGGACCGAGCGGAGATGCTCAGGAGCGAGCACATCATCGGCCATGGCGGACGGCGGCTTCGGTCGTCAGTGAAGTAGGAGCTACGGCGTGAAAACGGGACAACGGAAAGGGGGGTTCGAGGGAGAGGCTTACGGCGGTTGCAACGGTGCAGACGGCAAGCTCGGAGGAGGCCAGGATCGGTCGGGGCGGCGAGATGGATCTCCGGTGACCGAGGAGGAAGAAGGGGTCAGGGACGGTGAGACGAGGCACGTCCGCTCGCGCGGCTTGACGGAGACGATGTAGAGGTCGACGGAGGAGCTCCTTGGCACGTCGGGGTGGCGAGGGGAGCATGGTGGCTGCGAGCTTCACGGTGGCGAGCGCTCGGCAGCGTCGGCCATGGCGATCAGAGGAGAGGGAGAGGGCGAGGGGGGAGAGCAGAGAGTGAGGGAGAGGAGCGAGGGGGACCAGGGGGCTGCATGGCGTCGTGGAGGCGTCCAGGCCCTCGGCGGCAAGCAGGAGGTGGCGTGCGGTGGCCGTGCGCGTGCCGGCATGCGGTGGCCACACACCTCGGTCCTTCTGGCAGAGGAAGGAGAAGACACGGGTGCCCCTGGTGGGCTGGGCCGCCAGCTGGGCCACCAGGTGGGCTGGAAGGCCAGGTAGGTTGGCCCAGGTAGATCTCTCTGTTTTTTTAATTCTGTTTTCTATTTACGTTATTTTGTTTTGATTTAGTTTATACCCAAATCATTTTAATAAATCCTGAAAATAATTGTGGGTATTAAATGAATTATTAAAGAGGCCCTTAACTATTTTCAGAATTATTGGAGCATTTTAAAAATATTAATAGTATTTAAATGCCCCAATTCAAATACAATATGGGTTATTCAAAAATCCAGAATGGCCTAAAAAATATGTGCATCATTTTTGGCAGAGGTTTTCACCTTTATCAAAAATAATGAACTTTTCTAAAGGGCATCCCGGGTTCATTGAAAATATTTTTATTTTGATCCTAATTGCATTTCATTTAGTGCTAGGGCTTGTCTTCCCCATTTCAAATTTCAAACAAATATAGACATGATGCATGGATGCTTATGATACTAATTGCAATCAAATTCTAGGGTTGTGACAGTTGATCTGTTTAAATAGGTAGGTGGGTTAAGTTTTGACCCTCCGGTCAGAATCGAATGGTCAAGAATAACTACGTTAGGAAGTCCAAACAATGAAACGAAGATATTTTAGGGATGTTTGGGGATGATCTGGATCCATCAGTGATGACTCAGTGAGTCTGGTTCGGGACATGTTTCGGATGAGCAATTGAGGGGTTCGAGCACTGAGCAAAGAGATTTAGCGGCTAGACAAGAGGGACTCGAAAAACCCGGTTGGTCTCGGAACGGTCAACAAAGGCAAGGGGGGACATGCCAACTATGTGAAGGAAATATGCCATAGAGGCAATAATGAAGTTATTATTTATTTCCTTATATCATGATAAATGTTTATTATTCATGCTAGAATTATATTAATCGGAAACTTAGTACATGTGTGAATATATAGACAAACAGAGTGTCACTAGTTTGCCTCTACTTGACTAGCTCGTTGAATCAATGATGGTTATGTTTCCTGACCATAGACATGAGTTGTCATTTGATTAATTAGATCACATCATTAGAGAATAATGTGATTCACTTCACCCATCCGTTAGCTTAGCACGACGATCATTTAGTTTGTTGCTATTGCTTTCTCCATAACTTATACATGTTCCTATGACTATGAGATCATGCAACTCCCGAATACTGGAGGAACACTTTGTGGGTGATTATAAAGGTGCTCTACAGGTGTCTCCAATGGTGTTTGTTGAGTTGGCATAGATCGAGATTAGGATTTGTCACTCCGAGTATCGAAGAGGTATCTCTGGGCTCTCTCGGTAATGCACATCACTATAAGCCTTGCAAGCATTGTGACTAATGAGTTAGTTTCGGGATGACGCATTACGGAACGAGTAAAGAGACTTGCCGGTAACGAGATTGAACTAGGTATTGAGATACCCACAATCGAATCTCGGGCAAGTAACATTCCGATGACAAAGGGAACAACGTATATTGTTATGCGGTTTGACTGATAAAGATCTTCGTAGAATATGTAGGAACCAATATAAGCATCCAGGTTCCGCTATTGGTTATTGACCGCAGACATGTCTCGGTCATGTCTACATAGTTCTTGAACCCGTAGGGTCCGCACGCTTAACGTTTGGTGATGATCGGTATTACGAGTTTATGTGTTTTGATGTACCGAAGGTAGTTCGGAGTCCCGGATTTGATCACGGACATAACGAGGAGTCTTGAAATGGTCAAGACATAAATATCGATATATTGGAAGCCTATGTTTGGAAATCGGAATGGTTCCGGGTGAAAACGGGAGTATACCGGAGCACTGGGAGGTTACCGGAACCCCCCGGGAGGTATATGGGCTTTATTGGGCCTTAGTGGGAGAGAGGGGAAAGGAGCAAAGGAGGGGGTGCCCCCCCACGCCCAATCGAAATTGGGAGCCCCCCCCCCACTACAAAAAAACACACATCCGTGACATTTTGGGCCGAACGAATTTTTTTCTGTCATACATATGACACTTCTATGACGATAATTGTGACAAAACCCGGTATCATCATAGATGTGGTGGGCTCCTACTTCTATGACAAAAGATCATGACAGAAAATGGGCTTTTCGTCCTGGGCGGGCCGGAGACGCAGCTGCATGACATTCTTTGGGCCGTCCATGACGGAAAAAACTGTGGTAGAAGTGAGGGGGAGGAAAATTTCGGGGAGTTCCCGGTTACGGTGGGAGGTCGGGGGCCGAGCGATGCGCGTTTCTCTCGTACACGTACGCGCGTGTGTGCAAGGCGTTGGCTCTAACTGAACCCGAGCGAGGCGTTGGGCTCTAACTGAACCCGAGCGATTGCACTATAGGCTACGCGTTACTGAACCCGAGTGATCGATCGATGGCTGTTAACTGAACCCGATTGAGCGATTCCTTCGCTACTGCTGCTAACTGAAGCCGATCGATGCTGCCTCTGGGATGAACAGTGAGTGTTGTGGGGGGTGGATGAACAGTGAGCGGTGGCGTTGCCTCTGGATGAACAGGACCCCGTGGTGTGGTGGAGGGCTGGATGAACAGTAGACGGTGGAGGGGTGGTTGAACAGTAGTCGGTGGAGTAGCGCGCGGTGGAGGCTAGAGGAGGTCAACGGTAGCCAGTGGAGGCTGGAGGAGGTCGACGGTGGAGATGAACAGTATCCCGTGGACTCCCGTTTTGCGGTACGCCACACCCCTCCCGACAAACAGGACCCCCGTTTCGACCGTAGCGCTCCAACACAAGTCCGTTTCGTTCATTTTGCGGTACGCCACACCCCTCCCAATCAATAGGACCCCCGTTTCGACCATAGGAGGTCCGTTTCCTCCGTTTTGCAGTACGCCACATCCCTCCCGATCAACAGGACCCCCGTTTTGACCGTAGGAGGTCTGTTTCCTCCGTTTTGCGGTACGCCAGACCCCTCCCGATCAACAGGACCCCGTTCCGAACGTAGGAAATCCGTTTCCTCCGTTGTGCGGTACGCCAGGCCTCATTTCCATCGCCCGTTCCATCCAATCCCTCCCGATGAACATGACCATGCATTTCGTTCCGACCCAGCCGGTTGGCTCCCACGCGTTCCATTGCCTCCTGATGAACACGACATGTTCCGTTGCCTCCCCATGAACACGACGCATTCCGTTGCCTCCCCATGAACACGACGATGACGCTGTTTCTCCGTTCCGACCCAGCCATGTACACGAGCCCTGGCCGTACGTATGCGCGAGTAGGCGTTCGAGACCCCGCCCGGATGTACACATACGTGGCCGTATTTTCTTTCTTGCACCCTGGCCGTTGTACGTACGTGTACATGCTACGTGCGCGCCTCTACTACGACACAAACGCGCCTCTACTACGACACGTGCGTGCCTCTACATCCACTAGTATATATGTACGTACACGTTCGCGACCAGAATGACAACGCTATGTATGCTTCGACCAGCTGGGTCCCGACTGTCAGGCACTTCCTTGCCTGCGAAGATGTAGCCAGTGGGTCCCAGCAGTCAGGGGGGCGAATCGGTTTTTTGCCCGGACGCACTTCCTTGTGTGCGAAGATTTAGCTGGTGGGTCCCAGCAGTCAGGGGCAAATGGTTTTTTGGCGAAATACGGAGGCTTGTCCGGTGGGTCCCCGCTGTCAGGTGGAGGAATAATTATTTTGCACGTAATAAGGAGGCACTTCCTTGCTGCGGCCGTGGACCCAGCTGTCAGCCTCTCCACATACAGTCCATGTCCGATGGAAGCCGTTCCTTGACCACATTGACCACGCCGCGCTGAGAGCACCAGGGCGGTGGACGATGGCGAGGCCTAGGAAGGGGACGACACAGAGCCGGGGAAGACGCGGCAGTGGATGCCCACACGTAGAGGAGTACGAGGGTTCACTGGTTCGTTGCGGTGTGAAGCTGTCATCGCCGCAGAATAACAGGGGGTGTGGGTGAGTAGAGGGATGGCCTGGCCAGCCGTGGGAGTAGTAGGGGGCGGTGAGGCCTCTGCCGCATCGCAGCCGGCCAAGGGAGGCAGGAGCACGAGGCACGACCGGCGCTGGTTTGGGCGGCTGGAGCAAGAAGACCAGAGGTTGAAGAAGCACTACGGCCATTGGATGGACATCGTACGGTCACTGGAGCCAGAATCGTGCATATTGACTAAGTTGACAAAGCCCTCCGTCCCCGTCAACTTAGTAGGACCACAAATCAGCATGCCACTATACTGGGTCCCAGCTAACATGGGGTATTCATTTTTTTTGTGCATAATAAGGAGGCACTTCCTTGCGTGCAAAGATATAGCTGGTGGGTCCGAGCTGTCAGCGATGGTAACATTTTTTTCGCGAAATACAGAGGCCCTTTCGGTGGGTCCCTGATGTGAGGTTGAGGAATCATTATTTTGCACGTAATAAGGAGGCATTTCCTTGTGTGCGGACGTGGAGCCAGCTGTCGGCCTCTCCACGTATAGTCCACTTCAGATGCATGTCGGTCGTTGACCACGTTGACAAGACCGCGCCGAGAGCACCAGGGCGGTGGACAACGGCGAGGCTAGGAAGGGAACGACACGGATGCAGGGAAGACTCGGCAGTTGTTTCCCACGCGGAGGGGAGTACGACTGTACGAGGGTTTACTGGTTCGTCTGCCGTCACCGGAGAATAACAGCAGGTGTGGGTGAGTAGAGGGATGGCTAGGCCAGCGATGGGAGTACGATGGGGCGGTGAGGCCTGCGCGGCAGCACAGCCGGAAGCGGGGCGGAGGGAGCATGCAGTCCCGCAGGCGCTTGTTTGAGTGGCTGGAGCAGGAAGAGCAGAGATTGAAGAAGCATGACGATCGTTTGATGGACATCCAACAGTCACTGCTTGTGCATCAACCTTTTTAGGAAAGCCTCAAATCTGTGGAAAACAGCATACAACCCATCTGCCATTATTTCTAATAATTTACATCCCATTTGCTAATTCTTAAGGTTTTTTGGAGCCCATATTCTTATTGTTAGCATCACAACCCATATTGTGGCCACGGTTAAAAAATTATACGAAATTTTGCATATTTCGGTGCGGTCCGAACTGTTTTTAATCCCGAAATTTCGACTCACATTCAAACTGATTTAAAAAATAAATGTATATCAATATAAAATCCAACAAATTCTCCACGCATAAAAATTAATGTAATTTAAAATCTCTAAATGAAAAAAAGATATTTGAAACTAATTGACGGTTTGATGTGTTTTAAAAATGTACAACCCATTTCTCATTACTGATAGGCCATTTTCTCGGCCAGCCGAATGAAGCTCTCCTCGTCTTGAAAGATTTGCAGCCCAACAGGCCTGACAAAGCGACTTACTTGGCAAATCACAAAAAAACCGGGCTGTGGCCGTGGACCCAGCTGTCAGCCTCTCCACGTACGGTACTCTTCCGATGGAAGTCGGTCGTTGACCACATTGACCACGCCGCGCTGAGAGCACCAAGGCGGTGGGCGACGGCGAGGCCTAGGAAGGGGACGTCGCGGAGCCGGGGAAGACACGGCAGTGGATGCCCACATGGAGAGAAGTACGAGGGTTCACTGGTTCGGCTGCGGCGTGAGGCTTCCGTCACCGCAGAATAACAGGGGGTGTGGGTGAGTAGAGGGATACCCTGGGCTAGCGGTGGGAGTAGTAGGGGGCGGTGAGGCCTCCGCGGCATCACAGCCGGCCACGAGAGGCAGGAGCACGCGGCACGACCGGCACTGCTTTGGGTGGCTGGAGCAAGAAGATGAGAGATTGAAGAAGAATGCCGGCCGTTGGATGTAAATCCAACGCCTTCTTAGGCTTCGACCTACAGGCCGACATGTCAGCCAGTCCATTTGTTTTTTAGTCCATTTGGTGGGCAGGGTGAAACAATGATGTAGCATTTATGCAGCCCGTTTAAATCCCATTTGCATTTTTCTCAAAATCCATGGACTTACTGGGCTGTGTGAAAATATCATGTTGGGCTAGACGGAGAAATGTTATAAAAACATAAACACATGATTGCACGTCAGTAAAATCTTTGCAAGCTTATGTACGCAATCACTAGGAGTTAACTTGCCAAGTTATATATAAACAATTATTATTATTATTTTGTAAGAACTTTCAACTTACGAAATAAAATATCATTTTAATTTGATGAGTTAATAGTACGTGGGGTATTATTACTCCCTCCGTTCCTTGATATAAGGTGTATAGTTTTTCGAGAAAAAATCTGAAATTTAAGGTGTATTGCGTTGCACCACTCGTTTGGATAATTTTTTAGGGATTTGAATACATTTCCTTATATCAGGCAAGCTCCTCTATTTTCTCATGTTAATTAGTCAGGTGAAATATCGCTCAAAACTTGTGAAAATTTCCCTCCACGTGCGTTCTTTAATTTCCGTGCCAAAAACTACACACCCTATATTTAGGAATGGAGGGAGTATTTTTTAGGCTAGACGTGGGACAGTTGAGTTGGTTCTAGGGGAAAGTACTGGGAGAAATCACAGTTTACATCGAAAAAGAAAGTGGGAGAAAATTCAGAGACCTGCTGGGTCCACCTGAGGATGGGAATATGTTGGGAGGAAGGAGATTCAAAGCACGGCAGCCGAGCGAACTAGTTTTTTTTACGGACAAGTGAACTAGTTTACATACATACGCAAATAGCCACTAAAAATGCAATCAGGTTAATGGGTTCTTAAAAGAAATATTTCGGACAAAACAGATAATTACGACACATAGGCTAATGCATGAAACACTCAGATGATAAAGGTGCTTATAAACAGATAATGTACAACATCTAGACCTTCCTGGCACACTTGATCATGACGTTGCGGCTATCTGTGTACTCGTCGGTTACGGGAAGCAGACACGCCCTCATGTCCAAGATCTGCCTGTACATGTCGTAGCATGCGTAAGCGTCCTTGGCCGCGTAGGTCATCTAGGCTAGATCCAGAGGTACCTCCCATGTGTTCAGGTCGTCTTCTTTCATGTTGGCGTATCAGGGGTCGATGATGGTCTCAGCGAGGTCAACCACGGAGTCGTTCTCCTGCCCATTGCTGATGATCTTGTATTGCTTCTGGTTTTCGACAAGCTTGTTGCACCAGATGGCCGAATCGTCGCTGTCGGTGTCAAAACCGGCGGATCTCGGGTAGGGGGTCCCGAACTGTGCGTCTAAGGCGGATGGTAACAGGAGGCAGGGAACACGATGTTTTACCCAGGTTCGGGCCCTCTTGATGGAGGTAAAACCCTACGTCCTGCTTGATTTATTGTTGATGATATGAGTAGTACAATAGTTGATCTACCACGATATCGGAGAGGCTAAACCCTAGAAGCTAGCCTATGGTATGATTGTATGTTGTCCTACGGACTAAAACCCTCCGATTTATTTAGACACCGGAGGGGGCTAGGGTTACACAAGGTCGGTTACAAAGGAGGAGATTTACATATCCGTATTGCCTAGCTTGCGTTCCATGCCAAGTAGAGTCCCATCCGGACACGGGACGAAGTCTTCAATATTGATTCTTCATAGTCCAACAGTCCGGCCAAAGGATATAGTCCGGCTGTCCGGATACCCCCTAATCCAGGACTCCCTCAGTAGCCCTCGAACCAGGCTTCAATGACGATGAGTCCGGCGCGCAGTGTTATCTTCGGCATTGCAAGGCGGGTTCTTCTCCAAATTTCGAATGTTTGTAAGTAGTGTCCGGTATCATAAATGTTGAACCTCTTGGCTTCTGTGCCCAATAAGGGCTATTTCGCATGCGTCAAATGAATACGAGGCGCCAGAGCATTTTTACATTCGCCCCCCTAGCCAGATAAATAAATTGTCTATTAAAGGGATAGGGATTCTTAGATCCAATCCATACCATCCTCCCCCAGCGAGAATCCATCAGAGCGTGCCTCAGAAAGATCCATTCCAGCATGGCCAACCTCCACAGCTCCTCCTCCCGCCCCTGTAGCTCTAAGAACGGCGATTGGGGGAGGTGTTCAGCCCCACACAGTCGATTAGTCGAACTGCAGACTAAGGGATTTCTCCCTCTGGCTTATATGGTGCCCGTCCGAGCCGGGCTCGCCACCTACAATGGCGGGGAGCAACCGAGCTTCCCTAGCCCCTCTACGGGGGAGCGGGTATGCCTTTTCCCTTATTTATTGAGGGGACTCGGATTTCCGATTCATCCGTTCCTCCGCGGGCTCCTGGAGTTTTACGGCCTCCAACTGCATAATTTCACCCCAGCTTCCATTTTACACATTGCCGGCTATGTTGCCCTCTCCAAGTTGTTCCTGGGCTGCGAGGCTCATTTCGAGCTGTGGAAAAGGTTATTTTGCCTCGTCCCTCGCACACAGAAGGGGTCACTTTATCAAGTGGGCGGAGCCGAAATATGGCGCATCGCCGAAACCGGATACCTGTCCGGTACTCAGAAGAAGACGTTCGAAGACTGGCCTTCGGAATGGTTTTATATAGAGGACGTCCCCCTTCCGGACCCTGTTCGGCGGGGTCTTCCTGAGTTCAGCAATGCTCCTCTGATGAAACGCCGAAGTTGGCACCCACGACGCCCCCAGGAGGAAGACAACGGAGAAGTCCTTTACCTGATGAACTGGATTAAAGCGCTGGCTCAATCAGGATTGAAAGTAATCGAGGTTATGTCAATTTGCATAATGCGGGGGGTGCAACCACTTCAATATCGAGGGCACCCCTTGTGGTGTTTTAACGGGGAAGATGACGCCACCCGTTGCGGGTGTAAAGGTCCGGACAACGCTGCCGCTTTAGCAAAAATTATGTCTGAATTGTTCAAGGGAGAGGAGGAGGAGTTCATCCGCATCAAGCCACGGGATGGATTATCCATGTACAACCCTCCAAGCTGGGTGAGTTACACCTACTTACTCCCATTCTTCCCGCATTCTTTGTCGTAGGTACTCACCTTGTCATCTTGCGGCAGGAATTGCGAAGAGCCATAAGGGAGGTCAGCAGCCCATCTCCACAACCAGAGGACCCTGATCGGGCCCTTGGTCCCGGACTCGAAGAAGATCCGGACATACTCATGGAGCTGATAGACCGGCAGTTCTATCAGTTAAGTTGTGATGACGCCATGGTGGCCATTACGGCCAATTATCCCGGACTGCTTCCTGCGTCGCATGTAAGAAAAACCAGAAATCCCAACTCCAAAAACTAGGATCCCCTTTTAGACACTTCACCTACCATATACACATGGTGTTTTATAGGGAAGGCATTCGGGACGCCATGCCGAACCCGCAGCAACTCGCCCACAAGAGGCACCGAGGCCGGGAAGGCCGAAAAGGAAGGCGGTCAGGACGGAGACGCCGACGCAGAGGTATGACAGAAACCCCACTCCGTGGTTGTCGTCTTTCTAGAAATGTAATGACGTCCATGTTTCTTTAACATAAAAAACGCTCGCCGGAATATGTTCGATGAGGATGCCGATCATGCTTCCACCAATCGGGCTCCAGGGCAGGACATAGAGGCGGAAGCTGGATAATCCCCCTATAGAGGATGCAGATAGATTGTCCGCTACAAATTCGGAAGTGGAGAGCGCCATGAATCATAGATGTCGTCGGGCCGTACTCCGCGACGCTTGCTTCTCACCAGAGGCATTTGATGCTTTCAATTCTGGAGAGGCGTACCTCCGTGCTGCTCAAGATGGTCTAGCCAGAGCCACGAATCAGTATGTAAAGGATGTACGGGTAAGTAAATCTAACGATTATATGTATCAGTAGCCCCTGAGACTTGAAGCAGTTAGCAGAACTGATTTAGGGATCATCTTATTGTGCAGGTTCTTACAGATAAGAATAAGAATAATCGACTGTCACAGGAGCTGGAGGAATGCAAGACCCAACTTCGGGCCGTAGTCACCGCATTGAAGGAACCGAAAAAGTCCCCAGCTGGTAACATTACTTTCAAAGAATGATATGTACCATATAGCATGCGTCATGGCTGCAGATCTAACAATAGATGTGTGCAGATGAATCCAGAGAGAATCCGGAGGAGCAGCATGCTGTATGACAGCTAAAGGCTGGCGAACGCATGTTGACTGAGGTCAGGCGGGAGAAAAACAATCTCCAAGACGCCAATACCAAGCTGAGAGTGGAACTGAAAGATGTTCGTGCCCAGCTTGCGGACTCCAAGAAGGAGAACAAGCGGCTACGACGCGACATATTCAGTAAGTGCTTGAACGAACCCTTAATAAAGGGGACGGCGGAGAAGCCGGCTAACAGAGTTATGTCTGCGGGTATGCTGACGGGTCGTCCCGCGGAGGAGATGCCCGGGTCTGCGGGTGATCTTCTGTCCGAGCTCTCACAACTGCACGAACAAGTCCGGCAGGTGATGCAAGGTATTGCTCAGGCCTTGTGGCCATCCGTCTCCCTGCAAGAAGGCGTTGGAGAGCTTGTGGAGAAGCTCAAGGGAGCACGGCGGCGCTTCCGGTTATGGAAGATATCTACCTGCCGTCAAGGTGCCAGGGAAGCCTGGGCCATGGTGAAGACGCGGTATACCAAGGCTGACCCAAATCACATGGCCGAAGTCAGACCTATGGGGCCCGACGGGAAAGAGATCCCCGTTAGCTTAGTCTATGGGCAGGTAAAATTAGCCGCAAAGTATTCCCAACAGGATTGTAGGTTAGACCACCTGTTGGATGGTATAGAAGAGGAATTTAGTCAGTCTACATGACTATGTAATTAAAGTGACATGTATAATGCCTTCTAGCCGGATTGTAGATCATTTGTCATTGCGGACCTTTTTCCTTCAACCTCCGGACCCGATAGTCCGGAGTGTATCCGAATACCCACTCAGTTATATAAGAACCGGGGTATGCGTGGAGACCAGGCGTAGGGGTCATTAGTGCTTGAACAGACACGTGCCCAGCTAGTTACGTTATATTACATGGGTAGTAAGAAACATCTTCCAGGGAGAATAGTTCCGTTAAGGGTTCCTTTCCCTGGGTATGCATGCCCTAAAGTGCATGTCTGGACTGCGAGAGGAAACGCAGGCAAAAAAGACATCTGGGGGCACATGTGGAAAATAAATAAAAATCATCTTTTATTCACCGACCGAATATTCCCTTAAAACGCTAGCTTTCGGCTTCACCCAGTCTGAGGTACACATCCATCTGACCCGGCAGTAACAATCGCAGAGGTGCTCCCCTTATGCCCTAGCCAAATTAACGGGAACGTAGGGCATAAATACAAGAGCCAGGCAACCCAGCTTGGCCAAAACTTAAGTCATATCGATGCATATAATGGCGAAGAAAAGGTACATGTGGAAGAATAACACATGTGCTAGGCAGGAAACCCAGATAGATAATTAAGCTTCTTTGTAAGAAGCCCCCAGATATAATGAGTGCGGTTAGCGCATCTATAGTGTGCAAGTGAGGCACAAGTTGGCCCTTGAAGGCCTTGGGAAAAAATAAAAGAAAGAAGGAGAAAAAAGACAGATAAATATATATGCAAAAAATGGACAGAGGAAGGAGACGAACATAGAGTCCGGCGCTAGGCGTAGAATCTTCGGAGCCTGACTACGTTCCATGGGTTCGGCTCAAGTCGATTAGTCGATGCATCCCGCACACGGTACGCTCCACCGGTCAGAACTTGGTCAATGATGAAGGGACCTTCCCATTTGGGCTCGAGCTTGGACTTTTTCTTCTCCGGCAGGCGTAGAACTAATTCGCCAATGTTATAAGTTTTGGCCCGTACTTCTCTGCTTTGGTATATGCGAGCCTGTTGCTGATAAAATGCGGAACGGGTTTTTGCCACGTCGCGCTCCTCCTCCAGGGTGTCCAGACCGTCCTGCCGGTCAAGCTCGGCTTCTCTTTCTTTGTACATGTGCACTTGAGGTGAGTCATGAATTATGTCACAGGACAGGACTGCCTCTGCGCCATACACCATAAAGAAGGGTGTATATCCGGTACTACGATTCGGTGTGGTCCGCAGCCACCAGAGTACGGAGTCGAGCTCCTCTACCCAATGTGTGTTAGACTCCGTTAAGGACCGCACTAATCTAGGTTTAATGCCGCTCATGATAAGACCATTTGCTCGCTCAACTTGGTCGTTGGTTTGTGGGTGATAGACGGAAGCATAATCGAGCTTGATGCCCATGTTGCTGCACCAAAGTTTTACCTCGTCGGCCGTGAAATTCATGTCGTTGTCAGTGATGATGTTGTGGGGGAAGCCATAACGGTGTACAACCCCAGATATGAAGTCTATCACCGGTCTGGATTTGGCTGTTTTAATAGGTTTGGCTTCTATCCATTTGGTGAATTTATCCACCATGACCAGTAAGTATTTTTCTTATGGGTTCCCCCTTTAAGGGGTCCAACCATGTCAAGCCCCCAGACCATGGAAGGCCAGGTAATGGGGATTCTTTGGAGGGCGGTGGGTGGCATATGGCTTTGGTTTGCAAAAGGCTGGCAACCGGCGCAGCGTTGGACCAAGTCTTGTGCGTCTACCCGGGCCATCGGCCAATAAAAACCTGTACGGAAGGCCTTGCTTACAAGGGCCCGGGCTGCGGCGTGGTGGCCACCGAGTCCGGCGTGAATTTCTGCCAAAAGCTTTCGCCCTTCCTCTTCAGAGATGCACCTTTGAAGGACTCCGGTAGTGCTTTTCTTATATAGCTCTCCTTCGTGGATCTTGTAGGCTTTAGATTGCCGCACTATGCAGCGTGCCTCATTTTGGTCCTCGGGAAGTTCCTGCCTAGTTAGGTAGGCCAGGAATGGTTCTGTCCACGGGGTGATGACGGCCATTATTACATGGGCTAAAGGTGTTATTTCGGTGGAAGAGCCTCCGACTATGTCAGAGTGTTCGGTATCGGGTGTTTTGCGCCGATGCGGGCGAAGATATCCGCCGCCTGATTGTTTTCCCGAGCCACATGGTGAAATTCGAGCCCCTCGAGCCGAGCTGACATCTTTAGGACGGCATTTCAATAGGCCGCCATTTTCGGATCCTTGGCGTCAAAGTCTCCATTTATTTGGGATATTGCAAGGTTTGAATCCCCATGCACTTCCAGGCGTAGAATGCCCATGGAGGCTGCCATCCGAAGACCATGCAACAGAGCTTCGTATTCGGCTGCGTTGTTGGAGTCCGTATACAATATTTGAAGTATGTAATGAACGGTATCACCGGTTGGGGACGTCAGGACGACGCCAGCCCCTAGACCAGCCAACATTTTAGAACTGTCGAAGTGCATGATCCAATTGGAGTATGCGCCGTACTCTTTAGGGAGTTCGGCTTCCGCCCATTCGGCGACAAAGTCGGCCAATACTTGTGACTTAATGGCTCGTCGAGGTTTGTATGTTATGTCGAACGGGAGGAGCTCAATGGCCCATTTGGCAACCCGTCCCGTAGCGTCGCGGTTGTTTATAATATCATTAAGTGGCACTTCCGAGGCTACTCTAATCGAACACTCTTGAAAGTAGTGTCGCAGCTTCCGGGATGCCATGAATACCGCATAGGCTATCTTTTGTTAATGCGGGTACCGTGATTTGCATGGAGTGAGGACAGTGGATACATAGTATACCGGCTTTTGAAGAGGGAATTTATGTCCGTCAGCTTCTCGTTCGACGACTAGCACTGCGCTTACAACTTGATGTGTTGCTGCAATGTACAACAGCATTCGTTCGCCGATGTTTAGCGCGACCAGAATTGGGTTGGTTGCCAGTATGGCTTTTATTTCTTCCAATCCGGCAGTGGCAGCGTCCGTCCACTCGAAGTGTTCGGTGCGCCGAAGGAGGCGATAAAGGGGTAATGCCTTTTCTCCTAAGCGGGAGATAAAGCGGCTTAGGGCCGCCACACATCCAGTTAGTTTATGGATTTGTTTGAGGTTCGTTGTGATAGCCAACTATGACAAAGCTTGGATTTTTGCCGGATTAGCTTCAATCCCTCTACTTGAGACAATGAAGCCCAGGAGCTTTCCTGCTGGTACGCCGAAAATGCATTTTTCCGGATTGAGCTTGATGTCATATGTTCGGAGGTTGTCGAATGTGACCCTCAGGTCGTCTATTAGAGTGTCGACGTGTTTGGTTTTAACGACCACATCATCTATGTATGCCTCCACTCTTTTGCCGATTTGTTTCTCCAGACATGTCTGAATCATGCGCTGATATGTTGCGCCGGCGTTTTTGAGCCCGAAAGGCATAGTGTTGAAACAGAAGGGGCCGTATGGTGTGATGAATGCCATTGCGGCTTGGTCGGACTCCGCCATCTTGATTTGGTGGTAACCAGAGTATGCGTCAAGGAAACACAATGATTCGTGTCCTACGGTAGCATCGATAATCTGATCCTTTGGGCAGGCCTTGTTGAGGTCCTTGAAATCGACGCATAGGCGCCAGGATTTGTCCTTGTTTGGTACCATCACCAGGTTTGCTAGCCAGTCTGGGTGTTTTATTTCCCTAATGAATCCGGCCTCCAATAATTTGGCTAGTTCCTCTCCCATGGCATGTCTCTTAGGTTCAGAGAAACACCGAAGAGCCTGCTTTACCGGCTTGGATCCCTTTAGGATATTGAGGTTGTGCTCGGCCAGCCTGCATGGGATTCCTGGCATGTCTGAGGGGTGCCAGGCGAATATGTCCCAATTCTCGCGCAAGAAATCTCATAGTGAGGCGTCCACAGCGGGGTTTAACTGTGCCCCGATGGAGGCTGTTTTTGTAGGGTCCGTTGGGTGGACATGGAATTTGACTATTTCATCCGCTGGTTTAAAAGAGGTGGACTTGGATCTCTTGTCAAGTATTACGTCGTCCATGTCCACCGTGGAGCGTAGCGCAGTTAATTCCTCGGTCGAAAGGGCTTCGGATAATGCCTCGAGGGCCAATGCGGCTGTTTTGTTTTCGGCGCGGAGTGCTGTGTCCGGATCACTAGCGAGAGTGACGATTCCGTTGGGCCCGGGCATTTTGAGCTTCATGTACCCATAATGGGGTATGGCTTGGAAGATTGTGAACGCCTCCCGTCCTAAAAGGGCGTGATATCCACTACTGAACGGGGCCACTTGGAATGTAATTTCTTCGGACCTATAGTTCTCCGGCGTGCTGAATACCACATCTAGTGTGATTTTCCCAGCACAGCGTGCTTCCCGACTGGGGATGATTCCACTGAAGGTTGTGCTGCTTTCCTCAATGCGGTTCCAGTCTATTTCCAATTTTTGAAGAGTTTCCTCATAGATGAGGTTTAATCCACTGCCACCGTCCATGAGTACTTTGGTGAGTCGAAAGCCGTCCACAATTGGACTGAGGACCAATGCAGCTGGTGCTCGGGCAGTTCGGAATTTAGGTTCGTCAATGGCATTGAAGGTAATAGCCGTGTCACTCCATGGATTCATTGCTGCCACGTGGCAGATTTCGGCGAGGCTGTGGAGTGTTCGCTTGCGCCTATTGTTTGATGCGAACGTTTCAAAAATTGTTAATACCGTATTGTTATCTGTGGGATGGTGCTCTGTGGTATTTGGGATAAGAAGATCCTCACCACTTTTGGCCACCTGCCGGAGTATCCAACATGCTCTAAGGCTATGTGTTGGTATGGTATCCGCTGTACTATGAATTTTGCAGGGTCCGTTAAGCCATCCCTCCAATACGGTTCCATGCCCTGTAGAGGGTTTTTGTTTTTTTGTAACTAACTCGGGTGTCTTATGATAGTGCACCCTTTTACTTCGGACTGGGTGTATATACTGAGCCGGATTATCCCAAAATTTTGTTTCGGTTTTCCAGGCGCTTTCCATTGCACAGTACTTTCGTACAATGGACGCCAAGTAAGAGAAGCGTGATATGTCACGGCGATCAAGGCGTTAAGGATTCCCTTGTCCGTGCAATTATTGCAGAAGAATGAGACTGCGTTTTCCTCGCGGCAGTCCTTAACCTTGTTCATCACAAGGAGGAATCTGGCCCAATAATGATGTACTATTTCGTGGGGCTCTTGCCTGATGTGGGAAAGATCGTTTATGTCTGGGTGGGTGGGTGGCGTTGAGTCCGAACCCTTACCCGATCTGAGACCCAGGGGCCGAGAAGTATCCGATCTTGGAAGTTCGGATTCCGGGATGTTGCCCAATGAGTCTGGCCCGCTGCCTGACTCTAGGTTCAGGGTTTGGGTGATGTCCTCCCGTAAACAGGTATCCGTCTTGGAGAGCTCAGGAATTCGGACATAGTTAGTCCTCAAAATAGAGGAAGAATCGTCGCATTATTCCTCCACCACCGCAACATGATGGGTGACCGGTGGAGAGTTAATCCCCCTTTGATAGGGTTTAAACCCAATCCGATTGTAGTCCGTAGCGACTCCCAAAGCGGCGATGCGATCCAAGAGCTCGTTTAGAGAAGAGAGCTCCATTGGATCCATCTGCTCGGCGAATTCCGAGCCAACGTGGAGGTTGTTTTCTTTGACCCGAGAAGTCATCGTCGGCGCAGCAGCCGAACAGGCGGTCATGATGAAACTGCCTAGCCGGAGAGTTTGGCCGACAGCCAGGGCTCCCCCGGCTGTAATGTTGTTTTTAACAACGAGATGATGCATCCTTCCTTACGGCGACGACACAGAGGAACTCTTAATGAAAGCACCAATGTCGGTGTCTAAACCGGTGGATCTAGGGTAGGGGGTCCCGAACTGTGCGTCTAAGGCAGATGGTAACAGGAGGCAGGGAACACGATGTTTTACCCAGGTTCGGGCCCTCTTGATGGAGGTAAAACCCTACGTCCTTCTTGATTTATTCTTAATGATGTGAGTAGTACAAGAGTTGATCTACCACGAGATCGGAGAGGCTAAACCCTAGAAGCTAGCCTATGGTATGATTGTATGTTGTCCTATGGACTAAAACCCTCCGGTTTATATAGACATCGGAGGGGCTAGGGTTACACAAGGTCGGTTACAAAGGAGGAGATTTACATATCTGTATTGCCTTGCTTGCCTTCCACACCAAGTAGAGTCCCATCCGGACACGGGACGAAGTCTTCAATCTTGTTTCTTCATAGTCCAACAGTCCGGCCAAAGGATATAGTCCGGCTGTCCAGAGACCCCCTAATCCAGGACTCCCTCAGTCGCGTTCTTCCTTCTCTCCACCGTAGCGAAGGTGCAGTCGGCGCTGCCGATGAAATGGTCGAATGCTCCAGAACCTGGTGCAGCCATAGGACTGAGGCGAGGCTGAGCTTCACCGAGTCCGTATCGTTGGTGTACATCACATTCAACTTGGTGCAGCCATAGGACTGAATGGCGAACTCAAAGGGGAACTCCTTGCTTAAGTCCATATCCAGCAGGCTCACCCCTCGAATCGCCATTGGAGTCTCTTCGAGTGAACAAGTGTGTAGGCGGCGGCAGCAGTTTGTTTTTCAGCTCTTAGGGAACTGGATTGAACAGTAAGCTGAGTGTGTATAGGCAACAACAGTTACTACCCCTCCCTCGTCCACTGCACGCCCGGCAGAAGATGCACCCTCGGCCACACGTCGGTTCACGAGCGGGTCTGTATTGGTACTGTAATAACAGGAGTTAGTGGTCACTTTACTTAAATTTAATTAGCTTTAATAGAAATTTATACTTAAAACAAGCAATGCATTCGCTCGTTCTATCAGTGTCACGGGATCAACATGCACAACAATTAGAATTATTATTCTTAGGACGCACACGATCAGCACATTTGTCGCACTTTCACAAAGATAATACTATAAAGTTTGAAGTGTTTGTTATGGTTGTTGTCCTCTACATCATCATGCCGTGTTTCCCAGCTTGCAAGATTCAGAACCAACAAATAAGATCCAAATAATAAGTACAACAAAGATGCCTACACATCTCATTGATTCCCAGCTTGCAAGATTCAGAACCAACAAATAAGATCCAAATAATAAGTGCAACAAAGATGCCTACACATCTCATTGATTCCCAGCTTGCAAGATTCAGAACCAACAAATAAGATTCAAATAATAAGTACAACAAAGATGCCTACACATCTCACTGATTCCCAGCTTGCAAGATTCAGAACCAACCCATTAGAGCCTTTTGATAAAGTGAATATCGGGAATAAATCCATCTTGGCTAGCCATGTCATACAATTGAAGAACTTGGCGAATGCTCTTGACCGTCACAACATCTGTTGTCGGCATTCTAGGAACGGGGGTCCCCAGACTTGCCTGCCTGCGGCCTGCGGCGTGGATCAAGTGGGGGCCCAGCACGGCCCATCTTCATCAGCTCAAGCTCAAGACCCTCGCGAAGGGCCAAGCCTCGCGGGGCGGACGACAGGAAACTTCCTCAAGGGCAGCCTCATCAGGCAGGCTCGCGAGGAGGCGGAGAGATCAAGGGAGGGGTACCTCGTGAGGAACCCATGATGCAAGCCATGAAGATCGAGACCTGGTGGGCGCCAGGCGCGCGTCGGCCTGCGGAGTGTCCTTGTTTCCCCTTTGGTGCAAAGGGGGCAAGCACAGGCCAAGGTATCAGGCAAAGGTTACCATTCCGGTGCAACGAGACCAAGACCAGCAGAGTGGCAGGACGGAGGTCACCGTGGAGCCCAAGACGGCGTCATCACCGGTGCTTTTGGTAGCCGAAGACCACCTTTGGTCAGGATAACTTGTACTAGATTTTCCCCTTCAAAATGGCCAATTGTTGGCGCCCTTCCCGCTCAATTATTCGGGGAGAGGCCCAGGGCCTTTATAAATAGAGCTAGCCACCACAGAGTAGAGACATCTAGAGACCCAGAAGAGAGGGAGACGGGCAGACAGACATCTAGACACCAAGGGAAAGAGAGAGAGAGAGAGAGAGAGAGAGATCTGGTAGAACCCTAGCAGAGAGAGAAAGAGAGGCGACGGAACTCACCCTAGCAGTTCATCGCACCAGCTCAAGAACACCTCTCGTGAGGTTGTTCTTCCCTTGTACTATTCATCATCATCCCCAGAGGCAATCCACCACACCACACACTGGAGTAGGGTATTACACCATAACAGTGGCCCGAACCAGTATAAACCTCGTGTCTCTTGTGTTGTTCATCATTTTCATCTTAGTTCGCACGAGAGGATTGTACATAGATCGGTAGGGGAGAGATCTCCGCCCGCACCCCAGTGTTCGAACCTCAAGGGTCTGTCGGAACCCGAAATCCGACATTTGGCGCGCCAGGTAGGGGTGCGCAGGAATCTTTTTTCCGCTATTCGCGTGTGATCTTTCGTCATGTCCATGGTTGACGCTCGCCGGCTCACGCCGAGCGCCGGGCTGCTCGCGCCACTCGTGTCGCCTAGACGGCGCCCGTCGGCGGCCCCCCTTGTCGTTCCCCAACGCCCGCCGCCAACACCGCCACCAGCCCGGCGGGGAACGAGCAGTAGGCCTCGTCCCAGCATCCTTCGGTGCGGCGGGATGGCCGCACCGCCTCCCCGTCGCTGACTCTAGCTGGCTCGTCGTCCCACACCCTCGCGCACCCATGGATGTGCATGCCTCACTGCTCTTGGCACGGGAGCTCCTCCACTATCGCCCCGTTGACGACCTCTACGAGGACTGGCTCGCCCGCATCGCTGAGCTCGTCAGTGCCACAGGGGGCTCCCCTTGCGGTCCCTCTCGCTGCTTCGCCCTCCATCCCGTGCAGGGGGCTAGGATCAGGAGGCGCCTCCGCCGCCTCCTCCCCAAGAAGGTGCCTTGGCTCCAAGGCGCCCAGCCCCAGGGCGAGACCCTCCACGTCCGGCGCCTACGCAACAAGAAGGGAGCTGCCAAGAGATCTCACGTCCCCGAGAAGGTGCTCGCGCGCTCCTAGCGCCGGCACGCCAAGATCGCGCCTCAGCGCCTCCACGACGAGACCCCACGCTGCTCCCAGTGGCGGCGCGTGATGACCCGCAAGAACAAGTCCAGCACCAGCAAAGGGCGCTGGTGGCCACGGTGGGCTGCCTCGCCTTCACCCCCGAGCTGCGCGGTGTCACACGGCCAGGCAAGTTCAAGCCTGACCTTCCTCCCCGCTACGATGGCACAGTGGACCCTGCGGAGTTCCTGCAGCTCTACGAGCTGGGCATTGTAGCCGCCAACGGAGACGCAAAGGTCATGGCGAATTGGTTCCCCATGGCGCTCAAGGACGGCGCCCGCACCTGGCTCCTAAACCTGGCTCCCGACACGATCTCCTCCTGGAGCGAGATGCGCACCCGCTTCATCGCCAACTTCCAGGGCACACATGACCGGCCCCCGGCCGTGAGCGACCTGCGCCGCATCAAGCAATAGCTAGGAGAAACCCTGCAGAAGTACATCCAGCACTTCAACTACGCTCGCCTCAAGATCCCCAAGGTGACTGAAGAAGCTATCATCTCAGCCTTCTCCGACGGCGTGCGCGATGTCAAGATGAAGGAAGAGCTAGCAATCCATGAAGAAATGTGCACATCCCTGGAGCTGTTCAACTTGGCGACCAAGTGCACCAGGGCTGAGGAAGGGCGTCTCTCCCTCCTCGAGCTCCCGGCTACTGACCTGGAAGAAAAGAAGCTCAAGGCCAAGGACGTGAAGCGCAAGGGGGTTGCCATACTAGCAGCGGAACCAGACACCAAGCGAGGCAGGGACCAGCCCGAGTCATCCAAGGGTGGACGGTACTGCGTGTACCACGACCTCCACACACACAACACCAACGAATGTCAAGAGCTCAGAGCCGTGTGAGATGGGCGGATCGCCGACGCCCAGAGCGCAACGACAAGGGCTATGGCCGAGGAGGAGGAAGAGGTGGCGGACGATGGGAAGACCGTGGCCTTCGCTAGGGATGGCGTGACCGCCCTCGCGAGGACCATTGGCAGGACCAGCCTCGCGAGGGAGGCTAGAGGGACCAACCTCATGAGGGCCACCCGCACGGCAACGCGGGCCTCCCTCCTCTGTCGCCTCCACCATGAAGGAAAGAAGACCAACACCAAGACAATGGGGTTGGGGGCTTCCAAGAGCCGCATGCAATTGCTTGCATCTTGGGTGGCGCCCAGGCCCCAGCCTCACAGCGCATCTTCAAGCAGTTCGCTCGCGAGGTGAATGCAGTCCTTCCCAAGCTTGAGGCCACGCGCCCTCTTAGGTGGTCTTCGTGCGCGATCACATTCAGTTCCTCAGACCAGCTCAAGTGTGCGTCAATGACCGGAGTCCTCCCGATGCTTTGCTCCCCAGTCATCAGCAACGTGCAGGTCACCAGGACCCTCATCAATGGTGGAGCAGGACTCAACGTCCTGTCCATCGAGACGTTCAACAACCTACAAGTGTGGTACGACCAGCTTCAGCTGACCAAGCCTTTATCAGGAGTCATCGATGGTTCCACTGTTCCAATTGGGCAGATTCGCCTTCCGATCACCTTCGGGCAACGCAACAACTACCGCACCGAGCTCATCGACTTCGACGTCGCTCACATCCGCCTGCCGTACAATGCCATCCTTGGGTACCTAGCCCTAGCCAAGTTTATGGTGGTGACTCACCATGGTTACAATGTCCTCAAGATGCCAGGAAGCGGTGGAGTCATCACCGTACCTTGTGAAGAAAGGGACGCAGTGTGCTTGCTTGAGCGTGCGTTCCAAGCTGCAGCAATCAAAGACCCAGATCACGGGAGCGGGAGGCCTCCCGAGGCGACCCTCAAGAAGAAGAAGACCTCACCTGGCCTGAGCCACAAGGAGGCAGGCTCCTCCAGAGGTATCGCGTCAGGATTCGCGCCCGATCAAGGAGCGCCACCCTCTCATGCATAGGAAGGCGCGCCCGACGCCCTCCTCCAGGAGGGCTCGAGGGCTCTCTCTTGGAGAGCCACCGACCTTGCCAAGGTCACGGGGGAGGCGCTCGGGCACCACTTGGAGGGGTGCTTTCAAGCATGCTTCCCTCAGGAAGGTACAAGTCAAAGGAGACCAAACCCTCAGGAGTTCATCGCAAGGAACACCCATGAGCTACAAGAGTCCAGAGTCATGCGCGGCAACCGTCGCTCACCTGCCGTGGCCCCACATCCGGGCGAGGATGGAGGACTGCGCGCCTGCGTCAATGTACCAGGTCTCAACCAAGCTGCGTCCCAGGAGCGGCTATGGCCTTCGGCCATAGGGCGCTGCGAGGGACCACCTCACAGCTATGTTCGCATGCCCTTCGGCCTGCCGAGCATGGTCGCCGCACATCAGCGCCTGTTGAGGAGCATTCTGGAGGCTCAGGAGGGCAGGCATCACGTAGTCCTGGCGGAGGCAGCGATGGTCCCTGGAGACCTGCACGTGCCACCGGAGCCTCCCGAGGCCCCTGGGCCTGGGGGCTCATGAGGGCCGACGTCTTCACCGTGCATCGCTCACTTCCTCAGCATCACTTCATCTTCAGCAACACCAGGTGACATCTTTCAGAGTTCTACTTTTAGCTAGGAGCGCCCACAGGGCTGCACCATTCCCAGGCCGCGTGGGCCCGTCCCCTCGGCATGTATCCATTTTGGTTATGCTCTTTACTTACCTTGTTGGGGGTGCCCCTCGGGCTGCATCATCCCCACGCCGCTCGGGCCCGACCCAACGGCGGTTGCTTTTACCTGCGCTTGCTTGAAATTGGATTTCCTATGTGCTTAACATACCTGACCTAATCACCTGCTCGATCGACGCCTATCTGAAGAGCTGCACGCTCTGGCATGGCGCGTGCGCATGGGTCTGTCCCTGCAGCGTTGATAAACCTGAGTGGTCGAGCTCTGGCCGCGGCAGCCCCGCACGGCGCCACCTCACCAAGCCCTCAGTGCCCTAACCGCTCCCTCGGAGTGACCATAGGTTGGCCGACGACCGTAACGATAAGCCTTGTTTCTCCTCATGACTAGTGTGCAGGACCTACTCCAGGAGCAACTTTGGGGGCATCATGAGCTCTCTCTCCCACTCTTCGGCACGGACCGCTTGCACGTTAAAAGGGGGGCACCTGAGCATCGCGACTCATAGGCTCTTACTGGCTCTCCAGCCCTCACTCCCTGGCCTTGACCCATGGCATCGCGACCTGTCATACCAGCGGCGGCTGAGCTCGCTCGAGGGCCGGGACCTGAGGACGTAGAGCGTTAAGGAAAGTGCGGGGGAGTGAGAAGAAGCTCGCGAGGGCCTCACCCAGCAGTACCTCGGCCACCGCCTCTCGGGCCGGACGCCTCTCCGAGGAACTACGTCAGATGCACAAGATAAGTCGCACCCTCGCAAGAGCTAGACCAACGCAACGCTAAATCCCCGCCCAGTGCAACTCTATCATGGCAACGCTACCTTCCTTTCTCGCCCAGCAAGGATTGCTTGAGCGCTAAAGGGGACCTCCCGAGCATCGCGACTCGGGGGGCTCTTACTGGACCTCGGGCCGCTCACCTCCTGGCCTTGACCACGGCATCGTGACCTGGCATACCAGTGACGGCTGAAGCTTGCCTGGGGACTGGGACCTGTCAGCGTAGAGCGCCAAGTCCTCATGAGGATGGAAAGGGGGAGCTTAGCCGAGACAGAACAGACACCTCACACCAATTCATATTAAGGATATAGTATTTACATAAGGCACGGCAGACGCCTTACATACCCCCGCGGGGTGTTGCTTTGATTCCTCGTAGGAAACAAAAGGTGCTAACCCTAAGGAACGCTACTTGCTAGCACCTCCCCAAGCGACGCCATCATCAACAGTGGGCTGCCCGGTGACGGCGCCAATCCCATCCAGATCAGTGGCGCCGGCGGCCTGATGCAGCTGCCCCACTCCGAGCGCAGCGTGAGCTCGGAGGCTCGTAGCTGTCGTCGCTCGTCGCCGGGGTCGCGAGGAGTTCGGGGGAGCTGCTGAAGCCCTCAGCCCCTCCGCTGCTGCCTGAGGAGCTGCATGAGGACCAACGGGCGGGGCTGGTCCTCACCAGTTCATCACCACTGCCGCTCCCGTTAGGGCATCATTCCAGCCGGCGTCCTTCTGCATCAAAGACCTTGAAGAACATCAAGGAGGCGCCGTCGCATTCAAGATGGATCACCAAGGCGCCGCTGCGCGACAGACCCGGGCAATCTCACTCCAGCCCCGGGTCATGAAGACCTTGCCCGGAGCGACGACCGCGACCTCCGCTCCGGTTGCAGGGGTGCCACAGTCGGCATGCTGCAGCCAGAGATCCAGGGCCCTGCTCGGCGGCATCTCGAAGGCGAAGGAGGGAGGAAGGCGGATCCACGAAGTTGGAGGCATGGCGGCATGGAGCACAAGCTCGCGAGAGGAGCGCTCTGCGTGGACTCCAGGGGGAACGACACGCACCACTGTGACTAGCCGGCGTCGGCGGCGACTCTGTCAGTGTTGCTCGGCACCCTCCACCCTGGGGTCTACAACGCGGGCATACAAGGGCAGCGGAAACCTAGGCGGCGGCCGCTCGTACCACGGCCTCGACACCACCTGCCAAGCGCCTTCATCCCGGTGATAGAGGATTGGCCGCTTCTTCGGTGGGAGGGGGTCAGGACCCTCTCTGGGGGCCTTTCCCTTCTCCTCAGCTGAAACCGGTGGATCGGTGCCATTGGTGCAGGAGGAGGCAAGGATGAGGAAGAAGAAGAGGAGTAATGGAAAGGGGTGAACTGGCGGAGCTCACACGGCCCCGTACTTATAGCCGGGGAAGGCCAACCGCCAAGCGCCATGACCACAGGTAATCATGACCCATATCTCTGCATGGAGGGACTCATCGAGTCGTGCGGTTGCCGAGGCGTCGTGGGAAGCACAGACACCCACGCCCAATCAACCGCCATGCGGCGCCCAAGGCCGCGGGCTGTTAGGGCCCGCGGCGCTTCATGCTTGCCCCTTCGCTTCTCTGCTATGCCAAGCCCAGGCGCGCCTTGGGCCCGGGGGCTACTGTCGGCGTTCTGGGAACGGGGGTCCCCGAACTTTCCTGCCTGCAGCCTGCGGTGTGGCTCAAGTGGGGGCCCAGCGCGGCCCATCTTCATCAGCTCAAGATCAAGACCCTCACGAGGGGCCAAGCCTCGCAGGGCGGACGACTGAAGCTTCCTCAGAGGCAGCCTCATCAGGCAGGCTCGCGAGGAGGCGGAGAGATCAAGGCGTCGGCCTGTGTAGTGTCCTTGTTTCCCCTTTGGTGCAAAGGGGGCAAGCATAGGCCAAGGTATCAGGCAAAGGTTACCATTACGGTGCAACGAGACCAAGACCAGTAGAGCGGCAGGACGGAGGTCACCGTGGAGCCCAAGACGGCGTCATCACCAGTGCTTTTGGCAGCCGAAGACCACCTTTGGTCAGGATAACTTGTACTAGATGTTCCCCTTCAAAATGGCCAATTGTTGGCGCCCTTCCCGCTCAATTATTCGGGGAGAGGCCCAGGGCCTCTATAAATAGAGCTAGCCACCACAGAGTAGAGACATCCAGAGACCCAGAAGAGAGGGAGACAGGCAGCCAGACATCTAGACACCAAGGGAGAAAAGAGAGAGAGAGATCTGGTAGAACCCTAGCAGAGAGAGAAAGAGAGGCGACGGAACTCACCCTAGCAGTTCATCGCACCAGCTCAAGAACACCTCTCGCGAGGCTGTTCTTCCCTTGTACTATTCATCATCAGCCCGAGAGGCAATCCACCACACCACACACTGGAGTAGGGTATTACACCAGAATGGTGGCCCAAACCAGTCTAAACCTCGTGTCTCTTGTGTTGTTCATCATTTTCATCTTAGTTCGCACGAGAGGATCGAACGTAGATCGGTAGGGGAGAGATCTCCGCGCGCACCCCAGTGTTCGAACCTTAAGGGTCTGCCAGAACCAGAAATCCAACATCTGTAGTTGAGTATTCCTGTTTGCACAACACAAACATGGAGACAGGAGAGCATGATTTCTCTTTAATACGGCCTCCTTGAACTCAACCTCCAGCTCTACTTGGATGAGGTCTGCCTGGAGTTCCATGATTCAATTCATGCGCCTTTTTCTGTAGTTCACCTAAAATGAAGCAAAGATTGCATCATTCAACTAGCAAGAAGTACTTGCTCTTGTGAGCTGGCAGGTTCTTCTTTAGTAGTTGCACTAAAATTGAGGAACACTAAGGTTAGATGTCCGGCTCATGTAAGGTGCAACTATAGTTTTCTTATCCTTTTGTGCAGTTCCACTAAAATAAAGTGCCATTGTGGTAACAGTGATGGCTCCATCTTGCAAAGGCTAATAAAATGTTGCACGAGATTACCAGCAGAACTTGAGGGAGATTTTGGAAACTCCAATCACCATTTTGTGCAGTTCCACCAAAATTGAGAGATGTTGCCCACGTGACATTTTAGTTGAACTGCACAAGACACTCATTCCAAAAAAGTGTTTTGTGCGGTTCACCAAAAGGTCACAATAGCAACAAGGTGAAATGTATATCCCTATCTGCACAAAAAGATAGAAAGTAAACAGTTGCTGGTCAATAAGAATAGACGAAACATATACAAAATGAAAAGAAGCATCTTAATTATGTTCATGGCAATCACGCAAGGACAGTAGAAATTTTAAAACGTCAGCAATGCTTCATGTTACCAGAAGCATTACGATCAACAATGAGATTCCTCAAATATGGATTACTTTAATGGTGGCATTGCTTGTTTACCAGACATAGTAAATCAAAAGCAGCTAAAGAGTTGGTTTAAGGGCATGGGACCGTGGGGACACCAGGACACTCAGCAGCGTAAAGGAGCAACTTACTTATCATACTGGAGAAAAGAGCAGGAGTGCCATTTGTAACACAGTTTAATTGCATCTTATCACTGGAGGCATTAGATTAACAATAACACTGGTTAGACATGTCCCTAAGGTAACAGTGTGATCGCTTCATTTTACATGTGCCCTTACATTAACAGCAACAAATGGTTGGTATAAGGACATGCGACAGTGGACGCATCAGCACAATGTACCTACAAGGAGGCATAAAGTGGTGATGCCGAGTTTGTTCATGCTATGTGAGGGCAGCAAACCTAATCCTGGAGACCTTGTACTATGTGAGGGCAACAAATATAATCCTGGAGACCTTGTACTATGTGAGGGCAGCAAATCTAATTCTGATGCAGAGGCCGGGGAGTCCCCCCTTTTCGAAAAAAACAAATTAAAATATATATTCCTGTCTTGACCAGATAAGCATGCACACTACAATCACCAGGGTGTCAGGTAGGGCCAGAAGAATATTTTATTTAAAAAAAAACTTCGAGACGGCCACATAGCATGGAGCCGACCACAATGATTTTAAGCTTACAGGCACGGTACATGCTATCCTAGACTACTCTACACATGAAACTGCCACACGAGCATCCTAGCTGCGCTTGGCTCTTCGCCTCTTTGGGAAGTCGAACAATGATGGAGTACTACTGCACTGGAGGAGTAGTACAGTACGCTTCTGGCCATCTGACACCGATTGATCTGCTGCATGTCCACCGCGTGCAGGAGGGAGAGCGTGTAGCGAAAGCTTCTCGTAGTCTTGCCAGCCACCACGCTCATGGGCGAGGGAGGGACACTCTTGCCTTTGCGCGTATGACAGGTGAGCCCGACAGGTGTGTGGCCAACCTGTCATACAGCCAAAGGCAGGTGCAGTTAAGTTCGCGAGGGAGAGGATAATCAAACTTCTCGTTGATGTACGAGTTGACGCGACACATCAAAGCACTGCACTCGATATATTTCAATAATTTGTGTTTACCGATGCATTAATTACAACGCATGCATGCATGCCGTGACTCATATTTTCATACTCCCTCCAGTCCTTTGTACTCTGCATATTAGGTTTGTGTGAAGTCAATCTCATCCAAATTTGACCAAATTTATACAAAAAATTATTAACATTCACATAACAACATATTTATTATAAGATCCATCTCGAAATATATTTTCATATTATATTTATTAGATGTTGTAGGTGTTAATATTTTTTAATATAAATTTGTCAAACTTAGCAAACTTTGATTTCAGACAAAGCTAATGTGCGGAGTAAAAAGGACCGGAGGGAGTACTTGCATGTGTTGATTTAATGCACCTTGAAGTAGTATAAAATATGTGATGGTAAAGCTTTGTAATAGCCCGGCCCAAGTCGAGAGATGGTTGTGCACGAGGGAGGCGAGATCATGCAGACCGAACAGGACCCGACGATGGAGCTCTCTAAGGTCTCGATGGACCTCATCGTGCTCCACTGCCCCTTGTGCCTCCGCCCCTTGACGCCTCCAGTGTATGAGGTTCGAATACACCTCGTCCGTTCGGCTGATTGAGCAAGGTGTAGGTTTCTTGATTGATGTGTTGTTCGATTGATTTCTGCAGTGCAAGGGAGGGCACCTGGCCTGCGCGGACTGCCGCATTGAGCGCCCCGGGAACCAGCGGCAGTGCCAGAAGTGCGAGCGCGTCGGTGCCTTCGACGTGCGGAACATGGCGGTGGACTCTGTCCTTTCGTCGGTGAGGGTGGAGTGCCCGCACGAAGGTTGTGGGCTCTACGTCACTTACCACAAGCTCGCCGATCACCAGAGCGTGTGTCCGCTCGCGCCCTGCAAATGCCCCATGCCTGTCTGCGGCTATGAAGGCCCACCACCGGCGCTCTACCACCACATCAGCACTGCGCATCACATGCCCGTGCACAGGATCCAGTACGGCAAGGTGCTCCAGCTGCAAGTGCCACTGTCGGAGCCACGGCTCTTGATGTTCGTGGAGGAGGACCGCCGCGCATTTTTCTTGGTCGGCGGCGTGCTCGACATCGGCGCGCCTATCGCCGTGTCGGTCATCTGCATCAGAGCGGGGGCGTCCCCACTGTCGCACTACGTGGCCAAGCTGTGGGCGAACGGCCCGCCGGGGGAGCCCAAAGGCACGACCGACGCCGTCAAGGTAGAAATGGAGGTGACAAGAAGCAAGGATCCCGGCGACGTCGACGTGTAGGAGCTGACCTTCTTGACAGTTCCGCCCAAGCTGCTGGTCGGGGCTAAGCTTGTGTCCCTCCACATTCAGATTGACAAGCTCATGTCCTAAATGTTTCTACAGTGCCTTCTGTTTATCTTAGTAATATACTAATATAGGGATTACCTTGGTCTACTTTAGCTTAAGAAATGGTGGATTTTGGTGGCGATGCAGCAATTACTCCGACATCAGATCAGTAATTTCCAACAGTCGAACGGATATTTTTGTGTCTGTTGGATATAAAGTTCCTTTGGGTAAGAAGTACTACTTGTCATCAAAATGGATAAAAGGAGATGTATGTAGACGTATTTTAGTTCTAGATACGTTCCTTTTTATCCATTTTGATGACAAGCACTCCCTTCGTTCCACAATACATGCCTTCCATTTTTCAAAATATAGATGTATCTAGACATGTTTTAGTATATAGGTACATCCATGATAGAGCCAATCGGATGGTTAAGAACACTACAATTCGTAGCTACAGATGCGTGTGTAACTCCCAGATGCAGAGGCCGGGGGTCATCATCCTCTTTTTCGAGAAAAAACAGACGCGTGTGTGAGAGGACGAGTGCGTGCGTGCACCTCTTCTCTTCCTGTATAATGTACTACTAAACTAAGAGTACAAGTTTTTGTGGGTGGCACGATGGTGCGTGCGAGAAGTCCCGAGAGATAGGTTTAATGCGTCTGAAAAAATACTAGCCTAGAGCTCGCCACGCGGCTATTCCTGTCGAACGCCCCATTAATCGTAAGATATGTATACAACGGTGCCAGTTATTGCATGTACACAGCAGTACTCCCTCCTTTCCGGTTTATAGGGCTTAATTCAAAAATCTCACCAACTAAGATGGTGAGTGGTGGAATATTTTTTGTAGTTTGCAAAAGCACCTAATTAATGCTCTTGTTTTTCTCAAAAAATTATGTTTATCAATGCATTCATTGCAATGCATGCATGCATAAAGTACATGCATTGGTCAATTTTCTCTTAATACTTGCATGTAATGATTTAATGCACCATGGAATATGAACATGTGTTGGGGAACAACCAAATTGAGCCTTATAAAATGGAAAAACTAAAATTTGAATTGCAAATTACTCCACGCTATATTGAATTGCAAACCTGTTCACACCGATCACAACCTAAACAGTTTCCCACTTAGGAGCGTATTACTACCACGCTATATTGAATTGCAAACATGTTCACACCGATCACAACCTAAATGGTTTCCCACTTAGGAGCGTATTAGTACCACGCTACTCGCTCCGTCCGGGTTTATTAGGCCTAAAGACAATTTCTCTTAGACTAAGACACATAGTAATTTTCTCACATTAATTCTTTCATTTCACTCCCAATGCACTCTCTCACATGCATGCAGCCAATGAAAAAGCACGCATGAAGTATATTAGTTTTTCAGCCATGGCACCAACAAAAATGGCTTTCAATGCAACCAATGAAATGGTTGCATGCATGCACCTTTCCAAAGCGGGGCCTTACAAAAGGGGAGTATATTGAATTGCAAACCTATTCACACCGATCACAACCTAAACGGTTTCCCACTTAGGAGCGTATTAGTACTCGGTTATAAATACTAGTATGCCAAGATGACTGCACATTCCTGCTCAACTCCTCATCCACAAAAACAAACAAGTCATTCAGCATCCTTCCCTTGCATCTGCCTTGGCCAGCGTGAGTTTTGGGTCGAGAGATTGCCACCAGGGAGAGGCAAGCATGGAAGCGGAAGCACAAGAGATGTCTCGCCTCGCTGCGAGAGCAACCGACATCTCCCGCCGCGCGGAAGTAGCAGCACAGAGGTCCCGCCGCGCCGTCGATGCAGCAGACTGGTCCGGCCGCACCGTGGAAGCAGCAGAGATGTCCCGCTGCGCCATGAATGCAGCAGAGATGTCTCACCGCGCCACGGTGGCCTGGGAAAATTTCTCGCGGGCAGGCGACGACTGTTATAGGCGCATGCATGCGATCATCCATAGCCAGATGGATCAGATCTCCGGCTTGGCAAGGTTGCTGGACGACATGATAGCCTCATTTAAACAGGCTACCGGCGTCACCCGGCAACTAAGGGAGGGCAATGAGAGGCTCCGGGCCGAGCGCGACCTGCCGAGGGAGAAGATCGTCCGAAGTGCAGACCAGCAGGAGGAGACCAGTGCCTTGTTGAAGAGGACCAGCGTCATCGTCAAGAAACTTATGGACGAGAATGACATGCTCTGCAACGAGCGCCAAAGGCTGGTGGAGGAATCAATGGATTTTCTCAAGCAGCGTCTTGAGGACACGAAAGAGCTCATCCCGCTCGCCGCAGAGACTAGTTTCTTGGTTTCTTTTGATATAATAATCGGTTTAGGATGTGGATTGTGTCATCGGTTGTGAAATGTTGGGTTCTAGCGCGGATGTTTGGCCTTTGTTGGCCTCTTGGGATGTTGCGATTTCAATCTGGTAGCTTTTAGTCCTTCGTGTTAGGCTGGAGTTGTGCTGAACTTCTTGTGAATTGTGGTGGTTTTCAGTAATGAAAACCGGAAGGGGCAAGCCTTTCTTTGATCAAAAAAAAATCGTCCTTATAGATTCATCAGTCTTGCTATAAGTCGCAGTAGATGCCACTACAAAAAAAGACACATCCGTGACATTTTGGGCCGAACGAAAAAAAAAATTTGTCATACATATGACACTTCTATGATGATAATTGTGACAAACCCGATATCATCATAGATGTGGTGGGCTCCTACTTCTATGACAAAAAATCATGACAGAAAATGGGCTTTTCGTCCTTGGTGGGCCGGAGACGCAGCTGCATGACATTCTTTGGGCCGTCCATGACGGAAAAAACTGTGGTAGAAACGAGGGGGAGGAAAATTTCGGGGAGTTCCTGGTTACAGTGGGAGGTCGGGGGCCGAGCGATGCGCGTTTCTCTCGTACACGTACGCGCGTGTGTGCGAGGCGTTGGCCCTAACTGAACCTGAGCGAGGCGTTGGGCTCTAACTGAACCCGAGCGATTGCACTGAAGCTGCGCGCTACTGAACCCGAGCGATCGATCGATGGCTATTAACTGAACCCGATTGAGCGATTCCTTCGCTACTGCTGCTAACTGAAGCCGATCGATAGGATGAACAGTGAGCGTTGCAGGGGGGGTTGGATGAACAGTGAGTGATGGCGTTGCCTCTGGATGAACAGGACCCCGTGGTGTGGTGGAGGGCTGGATGAACAGTAGACGGTGGAGGGGTGCCCGTGGAGGGGTGGATGAACAGGACCCCGTGGTGTGGAGGGCTGGATGAACAGTAGACGGTGGAGGGGTGGTTGAACAGGACCCCGTGGTGTGGAGGGTTGGATGAACATTAGACAGTGGAGGGGTGCACGTGGAGGGGTGGTTGAACAGGACCCCGTGGTGTGGAGGGTTGGATGAACAGTAGATGGTGGAGGGGTGGTTGAGCAGTAGCGAGTGGAGTAGCGCGCAGTGGAGGCTGGATGAACAGGAGCCCGTGGACGAACAGTCGCAGGTGGAGGCTGGAGGAGGTCGACGGTGGATGAACAGTAGCTCGTGGAGGTTGGAGGAGGTCGACGATGGAGATGAACAGTATCCCGTGGAAATCCTGTTTTGTGGTACGCCACACCCCTCCCGATGAACAGGACCCCCGTTTCGACTGTAGCGCTCCAACACAAGTCTGTTTCCTCCGTTTTGCGGTACGCCACACCCCTCCCAATCAACAGGACCCCCGTTTCGACCGTAGGAGGTCCGTTTCCTCCATTTTGTGGTACGCCAGACCCCTCCCGATGAACAGGATCCCGTTTCAAACATGGCCGGTCGAACACAAGGTCGTTTCCTCCGTTCTACGGTACGCCGGGCCTCGTTTCCATCGCCTGTTCCGTCCAAGCCCTCCTGATGAACACGACGCATTTCGTTGGCTCCCCATGAACACGACGCATTCCATTGCCTCCCCATGAACATGACGACTATGCTGTTTCTCCGTTCTGACCCAGCCATGTACACGAGCCCTGGCCATACGTATGCGCGAGTAGGCGTTCGAGACCCCGCCCGTATGTACACATACGTGGCCGTATTTTCTTTCTTGCACCCTGGCCGCTGTACGTACATGTACATGCTACGTGCGCGCCTCTACTACGACATGTGCGCACCTCTAATACGAAACATGCGCGCCTCTACATCGACCAGTATGTACGTACATGTTCGCGACCAGAATGACAACGCTACGTACGCTTCGACCAGGTGGGTCCCGACTATCAGGCACTTCCTTGCCTGTGAAGATGTAGCTGGTGGGTCCCAGCAGTCAGGGGGTGAATCATTTTTTTTGCCCGGACGCACTTCCTTGCGTGCGAAGATGTAGCTGGTGGGTCCCAGCAGTCAGGGGAAACATTTTTTCGCGAAATACGGTGGCTCGTTCGGTGGGTCCCGCTATCAGGTGGAGGAATAATTATTTTGCATGTAATAAGGAGGCACTTCCTTGCTGCGGCCGTGGACCCAGCTGTCAGCTCTGCACGTACAGTCCACGTCCGATGGAAGTCATTCCTTGACCACATTGACCACGCCGCGCCGAGAGCACCAGGGCGGTGGACGACGGCGAGGCCTAAGAAGGGGACGACACGGAGGCAGGGAAGACTCGGCAGTGGATGCCCACGCGGAGGGGAGTACGATTGTATGAGGGTTTACTGGTTCGTCTGTCGTCGCCGGAGAATAACAGCAGGTGTGGGTGAGTAGAGGGATGGCTAGGCCAGCGATGGGAGTACGGTCGGGCGGTGAGGCCTGCGCGGCAGCACAGCCGGCCGCGAGGAGGAGGGAGCAGGCAGTCCCGCCAGCGCTTGTTTGAGCGGCTGGAGCAGGAAGAGCAGAGATTGAAGAAGCACGACGGCCGTTGGATGGACATCCAACAGTCAGTGCTTGTGCATCAGCCTTTTTTTAGGAAAGCCTCAATTCTGTGGAAAACAACATACAGCCCATCTGCAATTATTTCTAATAATTTACAGCCCATTTGCTAATTCTCAAGGTTTTTTTTGGATCCCATATTCTTTTTGTTAGCATTACAGCCCATATTGTGGCAATGGTTAAAAAATTATACGAAATTTTGCATATTTCCGTGCGGTCCGAACTGTTTTTAATCCCAAAATTTTGACTCACATTCAAACTGATTTTAAAAATAAATGTATATCAATATAAAATCCAACAAATTCTCCACACATAAAAATTAATGTAATTTAAAATCTTGATATGAAAAAAAAAGATATTTGAAACTAATTGCTGGTTTGATGTGTTTTAAAAATGTACAACCCATTGCTCATTACTGATGGGCCATTTTCTGGGCCAGCCGAATGAAAGCTCTCCTCGTCTTGAAAGATTTACAGCCGAACAGGCCTGACAAAGCGACTTACTTGGCAAATCACAAAAAAACTAGGTTGTCGCCGTGGACCCAGCTGTCAGCCTCTCCACGTACAGTACTCTTCCGATGGAAGTCGTTCCTTGACCATGTTGACCACGCCGCGCGGAGAGCACCACGGTGGTGGATGACGACGAGGCCTAGGAAGGGGACGACACGACAGTGGAAGCCCGCGTGGAGAGGACTACGAGGGTTCACTGGTTCGGCTGCGGTGTGAGGTTGCCGTCGCCGCAGGGCCTGGCCAGCGGTGGGAATAGTAGGGGGCGGTGAGGCCTCTGCGGCAGCACAGCCGTCCACGGGAGGTAGGAGCATGCGGCACGACGGGCGCTGCTTTGGGCGGCTGGAGAAAGAAGACCAGAGGTTGTAGAAGCACTACGGCCGTTGGATGGACATCGTACGGTCACTGGAGCTAGAATCGTTCATATTGACTAAGTTGACAATGCCCTTCGTCCCCGTCAACTTAGTAGGCCCACAAGTCAGTCTCCCAGCAAGGTGGGTCCCACCTAGCCGGGGGAGCATTCATTTTTTTGTGCGTAATAAGGAGGCACTTCCGGTCGGTCCGAGCTGACAGCGGGGGGAACGTTTTTTGCGCGAAATGCGGTGGCCCATCCGGTGGGTCCCAGTAGTTAGGGCGAAACGATTTTTTTCACAAAATACTGGTGGCCCGTCCGGTGGGTTCCTGCTATCAGGTGGAGGAATAATTATTTTCTGCGTAATAAGGAGGCACTTCCTTGCGGGTGCCGTGGACCCAGCTGTCGGCCTCTCCATGTACAGTACTCTTCCGATGGAAGTCGGTCGTTGACCATGTTGACCACGCCGCGCCGAGAGCACCAGGGAGATGGACGATGGCAAGGACTAGGAAGGGGACGACTCAGAGCCGGGGAAGACGCATCAGTGGATGCCCACGCGAAGAGGAGTACGAGGGTTCACTGGTTCGGCTGCGGTGTGAGGCTGCTGTCGCTGCAGAATAATAGGGGGAGTGGGTGAGTAGAGGGATGGCCTGGCCAGCGGTGGGAGTAGTAGGGGGCGGTGAGGCCTCCGCGGCATCACAGCCGGCCACGAGAGGCAGGAGCACGCGGCACGACCGGCGCTGGTTTGGGCGGCTGGAGCAAAAAGACCAGAGGTTGAAGAAGCACTACCGCCATTGGATGAATATTGTACGGTAACAGGAGCTAGAATCATTCATATTGACTAAGTTGACGAAGCCCTCCGTCCCCGTCAACTTGGTAGGCCCACAAGTCAGCCTCCCACTCTGTTGGGTTCCAGCTGGCAGGGGGAATATTCATTTTTTTGTGCATAATAAGGAGGCACTTCCTTGCATGAGAAGATAGCTGGTGGGTCCACCAGACAGCTCAATTGAAGCAGATTGCAAGCCTAATTTCAATCTTCTGCAGGTTTGGGGGAGAGGTAAGGTAGGGGATCCACCTGCTCCGGCTCTGGTGGCGTGCTGGTGGGCAGGGGTCCAGTCAAGCATTCCCATCTCGCAGCACGGCGTGGATCTCCTGAATTCACTTCTCCTTTCGCCCAACGAATGAACGCAATCGGCAGCTCACTTGGGTGGGACATCCTGTGCTTCTCCGAGAAATCTCCTTCGAAGTAGATCTGCAGGGCTAGATTCAGTAGCTCCCAATCCACATGATCCTTGCACTTCCGAGCATACCTGCGCGAGTGAGAGAACGGATTCGGTCCCTCCTTGGCTTCCTCCCTCGCAGCTTCCTCCTCTGCTTCCCTCCATTCGTGCGTGCACTGGGTCCAGGAGAGAGCGTCGTCGCGGATCCGCATTGCCCACTCCCTCCATCTCCTCCCTCGAGTCTCCCGCAGCACCGTCGGCGCGACGGAGTCGAGCGGCTGGAGCATCCGCAGGAAGGCCTTGTAGACATGTGGGAGATGCATCTTGTACATCTGCCTGTCTTCCAGCCATTCCCCCGTGGATATGGCCGGCGACTCCATGGGGCGCGCGAGCGGACTTGCTGAGGGGGGCAGGCACGCCTGGAGTCAGGAGGCGGGGGGTGGCGGCGAGATCTATGGCGGCGGCGAGGGTGGAGGTGGTGGCGGGGGTGAGGGGGATCGCGAGAGCGGTCATCTATTTGCCAATTATGTGAACTAAACAGTCAATATATAAAATAATTTAAATATATACAATATAGTTAGAAGGGAAACATAAGGTGGACCTGACGTTCCTATTCTTATATAAAAATAGAATAGACCTCTGCGTTTTCTTCAAAAAAATACATAAATTGGGCTACCAAAAATAAAACCTCGGATGGGAGGTCCATAGGCCGGTCAATACATGACGGCCCTAAGAAAATACAAAAATGCCTATGGACCTCCCATCCGAGGACGTGGGCTGCGCATGTTAAAAATGAAATCCTAGACGAGGCAGCCCAAAACCACGTCCAACACTTGCCAAAACTTCGTCCCTCGTTTTCTCTGTGTTTCGCGCACTCGACATTGTGTGGGCATTTTGACTGTGCATCATATGAAGATGTGCTATGCATGAATGTTGATCAGCATGATGTTAACTGGCTGGTAGTTCCATTTTCGACCATGAATAAAACTTCCAACATGATGTTAACCCTGTTTGAAATAAATGCTCTGCCTCTGAAAGTTGCAGTTTCTTATCTGAAACTGAACTTGCAGTTTCTTATCTGAAACTGAAACTTGCAGTTTCTTCTCTGAGAATCACATTGTCTGCACTTTTATACTCCTATGAAACTACATTTTTTAAAGTGCTAAAAATAGATATCTAGAATTCATAAAATACTTCATGTGCTCAATACTGCAAATCTGAAATTCAAAAGACATTCATATCTAAAAGTACTCTCAAAATACACAACACAAAACACAATTCACAACCTGCAAATACTGACAACCCTAAGCTCCTCCTGACAATTCACAACCTGCACAACTATTGGGCTGGGGGGCAGCCCCCTCCTATTCCTAGGCAACAGACAACTGCCCCGTGAGATGATGTGAACGGCGAGGGAGACGATGGCGGGGAAGCGTCGTCGGGCCAACTGCTTTTCTCCTCTTCCAGTTGGGTTCAGTCGACGAAGACTCCACCAGCTCGCTCTGGCAGGACACCCTCACAAATGGCACCCTGTAGATGCTCGATCCTTCAATCTCTGGTGGGTGCTCCATCTGGGATCGATACTCCCACCACCGCTCCCTCATGATCGGATTCGGTGAATCTGTTGGCTCCATGGCCCACAGGAGCAGCTCTATGTACTCCGGCACGACTCCCTCCGGGAGTATCGCTGCCTTTTCGCTCTGTTCCAGATATTTGGCCATGGATGTCACCGTTGCCGCTAGTTGGTCCTTGTTGTCAAACCAAGACTGTATCTCCAACATCCTAGCTAGCTTCACAGGGTCGCCGTCTGCGATCCTCACGTATCGGTTGTACTCCTCCATCGATCTACTTCTCCACAGCACCTTCACTCACCGGCGGTGGTTTTTGAATGGAAGAGGAGAGGAGCAGCACTGGTTTTGGATTAGAATGGGAGAGGAGCGACGCTGGTTTTGGACTGGAACAGGAGAGGAGCGGCGCTGCATTTAGATTGGAACAGGAGAGGAGCGGTGGTGGTTTAAGAGGAGAAGAGCGGAAGAGCGGCGCTGGTCTTGGAAGTTTTTTGTTGTTGTTTCGCGTATTTTGGGTCAAAGTTTGACCACGTACTGTATTTGACAAGCAAAATGTGAATGCATGTCACCAAATTGATTTTGATTTTGATCCAGTCAGATCACGCTGGCCCTCTCGTCCAATCCTAAATCGCTGCCGCACGCTCCTCTCCCTCTTCTCCATTGCAAAACCACCTCCTCTCCTCTCCATCATCTCCATTCCAAAACCACGATCTCACCTCTCCCTCTTCTCTATTACAAGACCATCGTCTCTCCTCCGTTTTCTAGATGCTTTGCTCCATGGCGCGGGCGCAATCCATGGATTTAAAATTAGTATATTGTATACTATTTAAAAGTCGAGGGCGGGGCTTTTCCTGCGCGGTAGGCGGCGGGGCAGTTCCGCCTAGTCGGTTCGACAGAGACACGAGAAGACGAGGGAGTAGGCTGCTACAAACGTAGGGCTGTGTGATTTGATAGCGAGTTACTGCTGGACAGGTGGGGCCTCGTGATTTGACTTGCCATTATCATTTTAACTGCGGCGCTACGACCGGCGTGAGTCTCCCAGATTCCTGACCACCTCCATACAGGTGCCTCTCCCAATGCTCCACCATGTAGTAGAGGCTGGCTCTTGCATGAGAGTCCACTTTTCCACTTATTCCTTGCCTCTCTTTCCTCCACATATGCAAAAATGCCATGTAAAGTGCACTATTGTACTTACTTTTACTTGCTCCTACAGGTGCTTAAGCTTGCCACATAAGCATAAAGCCTGATGTGGCAAGTTAATCAAGAAGAGAGAGACTAGTTTGGTGACCCAAGGAAGAAACGGTGCTAAGCGCGTGTACCTAGGTGAAAAGACAATTTTGAGTCTATAGCTAATTAAATGAAGCAAACTTAGCAACACCATTTCATTGGAAGAGGTCACTCCTTGGCAAATGCAATAAATACACGCGCTTAGCACCGTTTCTTCCTTGAGTACGAAGAAAGAGATAGAGAGGAGTAAAAAAATACACTTATAGCCAACCTTGTTGTAGTATGAGTGACTAAGTGATGACTATGTATGACATGCCAACATCAGATAGCCTAACGCACCGTGTTAAATCTCCAAGGGCGCGACCGCGCGAGCGACGCGATGGTCATGGTAGGCGCGACCATGATACGGGCTGCTGGCAGCCCTTGGATCTGAGATCAAACGGTCGCATGCTAAGTTGCTGAAAATTTGCAGAATAACCCTCCAGGATAGGATATTCACCCATAGGTCTAGAATCACGCCATGCAACCATTCGATCTCAGATCCAAGGGCTCTCGGAAGCCCGTATCATGGGAGAATGGAAAGCCACTACCCTGCCGTTCGCACGCTGGCAGTTCGCTCCTACTCGTCCCCGCACGTCCTTCAATACTATGGCGGTTCGCTCCTAGTCGTCCCGTCCATTCACATTACGGTAGTTCCACTAATCCTAACCCTCCTCCCAAATCCATGGCGTCCCAAATCTCCACGATCGGCGGTGAGTACAAGGTTAGAACCATCACCGGCGATGAGTTCGACGTCATCTACACCCGTTCTTCCGCGACGGTGAAAGGATGCCTTTCTCGCTTCAGACGCATGTTCGAAGACTCAGATGATGAGTGGGTCGCTGGGCTAGATGTTGAGTACTCCACAGTCCTAGGACGAGAGAAGGATCTAAAGGACGAAGAGAGGAAGAAGCCCGCCATGATCCAGGTTTGCGTGCATGACTTATGCTTGGTCTACCACATATGCCATGCCGACGTTGAGTGCCAGGATTTTAAGGACTTCCTCGAGAGCAACCTAGTCAAATTCGTTACTGTAGACTTTGGTAACGACAAAGATGTCCTGCATCGGATAGGCCTCGTTGTAGGCAACACCTTCGACCTCCAGAAGAATCGGCTGGTGTCCTCTCGTCAGCCTTCAATGCTGACCCTGGCAGGAGCCATGGTTCATCCTTCGTACGGTAAACTGGAGAAACCTCCATTACACGTTTCATCGTCATGCATGGCAGCGGAATGTACTAGATATAGACCACATCCACTACGCTGCAATGGATGGCTACCTTTGCTTCAATATCTACAAGGGTTGGATGAAGAGCAACAGCCAAGTGTGCGGTTCAAGCAAAGAAGTATCGGCCAAGAGGAAGAGGGACAAGGACGAAGTCGAGGACGTGGACGAGGACTCCGAGTAAGGTGGCAGTGTCGTTGCTCATGGTGGTTCTAATGCAGTGTCTACCGGAATAGTTGCAAAGTTTAATTTCAGGTGTGCTTAATTTAATTTGAGGGGTGTGTTGTGCTGAGCCCCCAGCAGAACTATGTTATGTTTCTTCTCGTTACTTTAACTCTTCAGTACGTACATACTAGTATTTCTTACATTTCATCTTTTAGTTGGTATAGTACTACCACTCGTTTCTTCACATTATATACGTACAATATATATGGCCAACATCATATAGCCAGCAGTTTAGTTGTCAAAGAATTTCAGGGTGCTTAGTTTTGTCAAAGAATTCCAGGATGCTTAGAGGGTGCTTGGATCCAAGGGACTTATTTTAGTCTGACTAAAAATAGTCTCTTTAAGAGGCTAAAGTTCCAAGCACCCCTGACTAAAGAGGGGCTAAAACTAGTCTTGAGACTAAAAATTTTAGTCAGGGGTACCCCTACTAAAATGTGGATTAGTCCTCTCTCTACTCATTTAACTCCTCTCCTTTAACACAGGCGAGTTCTGGATTGGAGGGTTTGGAGGATAATAAATGCTCATTAACTTGATTTTAGCCTTTTTAGTATTTGGATCCAAGCATGGGTGAGGCTAGCATGTTTTAGTCCCACTACTTTTAGTCATGGGACTAAAACGTATCCAAGCACCCTCTTAGTTTTATTTGAGGGGTGGGTTGTGCTGGACACCATTATTGTGACTAGCCTTTTTAATAGTACTATATGCATAATTTGGCGACGAGCGCTCTCTATATGTACCACCTTTTTTTAATTTCAAGTTTTGCTCCATGGCACAATCCATCGATACTACTGTTGTACAAAAGTATACATTTTTTAAAAGGCTAAAGGGCGGGGCAGTCTAGCTTGGTCGGTTTCACAAGAGTCGAGGGCCTTTGTGATTTGACGGCTCATTACTTCTGGAAGGCGGGGCCTTGTGATTTGACTGCTCGTATAAATGCGCAACGACCTGATCGAGGAGGAGCAAATAACCGTGCGGTATACTCAAGTTTTCCACTGGAGTAGTACTACGACGGAGGAGAACGAAACACGGCAGCCTAGTGCCATATGGCGATAAAAATGATCTAATTTGCTAGTCATCTCATTGTTATCATTGTTCTATTCATTCCCTCAAAAAAACATTGTTCTATTCATGCCTCGCAGAGAACGTGACACGTGCGGCGAAACACCCGAAGCAAAAGATGAAACACAGGAGCAAAAGAAGAAGGAAGATTATCACCCCAAATGATCTAATTCGCCGTGGAGTCATAACTGCTTCTTCATCGCCTCCACGACCTCCATCTCCTTGCGCGTCTCCTCCGCCATCTTCATCATTGTGTCCATGACGCGGCATTTCTCGACGTGAGCCTTCATCATCTGTTCCACGGCCATATTACGTACCTTGACAGCAGCCGGGTGCTCGATGCGGAGCTTCGCCAACTCTTCCTTCTGTTCCATGGCGAGGGCCTGCAGCATCTTCATCGAGGAACTACTATTCTCATGCAGCTTCTTCCAGCCGGCGTTCTTCTCCTTCAATAGGTCGATCTCGTGGCAGAGCTTCGCATTGTCCTCCCGAAGTCGCAGGATTTCGCCGGTCGCCTTCTTCTCCGAGGCAATGCTCTTCTTCAGCAGCATCACCAAGCCGGCGGTCAACTCCCCCTGCTGATTGAGCTCAGCGGGCATGTCGTCGAGGCTCTCCTTCAGCAACTCCATCAAGCCTTGGATGAACTCCTTCTGCTTATTGAGCTGATCGGGCATGCCGTCGAGGGATAACGACTCCAGCTCCGCCGGCTCGGCATGTTCGCCTCCGCGGCTAGGGCGCTCCTGGGAGCCATCGCCTGCCCGTGAGAGATCTTTCGAGGTCTCTGCGTGGCGGCGAGCCCTCTCTTTTTTTCCGCAGCCTTGGCTGCCGCTCCCTTGTTATGAGTAGTTCTCGACCTAGAGCTCTGCTCACCGGCCATGGCAACGACGGACGAAGAAGAAGCACTTATGAGGAGGAAAGGTAGAGTGATTTTCGGTTAGGTAGTTCCCCTTTTTATAACCTAAGTACTAGCACTAGTAATAATACCTGCATAGTGGGAACATGTTCAGGTTTGGTACGTACTACTAGTAGGTGTGAGCAGGCTTTTGAATGTGATGGGAACAAGGTAAAGATTAATTGATGGCTTTGGTTTCGAGGCCCGAAACGGCTCCCGGTGAGTTTAGCGGAACATAAATTTCAAGTACTACTACAATTATCAAATGCGTAAATATTATGTTACTGTCAAAAATTGGCACAAAAGACGAAGGAGACCAATGGAAGTACTACTAGCAACCCACGATTTAACTACTCGCATGCGCGCAGTGGAGTAATAATGTCTTTCTTCTGCCCTCATGTCCACTCAATTTGCATGCGATGTATTAATTGACCATCAATGAAGTGAACGACTCTACATGCGTCAAATTAACACATGGGGTGGATCTTGGTACAAAATTGCGTCCGCCCATGTACCCGCGTGTGCTGCGAGGAATGAGTGCGTGCATGGCATGCATGCACATCTTCGCTTCGTGCATGTACCGCCAGTATGGCTCAGGGAGGACGAGTACATTCTTTTGGAACCAGCAGCACGTCAATGTGATCAATCCACGCAAGGAGGTCGCGACAATGCCTACACATGTGCCATGTGGCTTCATGAACTGTAAGAGAGACACTGTGTAGCATGCCATTGGTATTTTAATTTACGTGTTTTGCACATACTCAAAGTACTAGTAAGGTACACGTGCATTGCACGCATCAGATTTTGCAACCAAATTATGAATAAATACCACACTATAGCATGTAAGCTCTGAGTCATATATGCCTGATGTAGCCCTTCGTTTAATTCTTATAGTTCATCACATTCAAAATCAATTAGTTTTTATAAAAAAGCTAAGAACGAGGGAATAGGAAAAACATGGGATTATAGTGGAATGTCGTCTTGAATCCTACAGGATTGTACGAGTGTTTGATTGTGCATAGAAAAAACACAGAATTCTTTCAAAGAGGTTTGAGTGGATGGAATGTTTCCTATGAAATCTAGTGCAAATGAATCATATGGAAAAATTCCTATGGTTTACAATCCTACGAATCAAACAACCAAGATAGGAAAAATTCCTAATGATTAGAATCCTCCAAAATTCCTTTGAGAATCCTTTGAATCAAAGAAGCCCTTAATCTATTTTATGATTCATGGAATTGTGTGTTGTAAAGCATAAAGTAAAAACAAATAATGGCAATTCAACTAGAAAAAAGTTTGGGCAGTTATGATACGGAAGATTCTAGAACAAAAGAGAACCACTGTTGTTTTGAGGTTTGTGCATTATGCTTAAGTTCAACCATGGAGTCTGCTAGATTGTACATGTGGCAAAATCCGGTGGGGGGCTAGAAGATGGTGCGAGGGGCCGAGTGGAGGGAGACTATGAAGGAATGCACAAGTGCGAGATCGATATTTAGAGAGAGAGGGCGAACACGTGCGCTGATGCGCGCAGTGGCGGAGCCATGAAAAATAAATGAGCTAGGGGGCCAAGCATTGCTAATCCTTTACGAGGAGGGTCAATTCATGAACTTAAACCATTTTTAGCAGCAATTGTCTAATGATCACATTCATATTAGCCTTGATATATAGTGATGTTAGGGGGGAGGGGGCAGGGCCCTTACTGCCCCCTGTCTTCGCCATTGTGCACGCGTCTGAGAGATGAAGCGGAAGGCATGGATGATGAGAGGGGGACGTTGGATACATAATTAATGTGGGTGTATTAGCTATATATGTTAATCCTATATAGAGAGGTATAGATTGATCGATGTGGACGTGGGAAAGAGGGTGAGACCTCACTGGATATATCGATTGATCGGTTTGTGTGGAAAACTATGAAAGACCTAGCTATATACACACATACATAGAGGAACATCGATCGTTGCGCATGCACGCGTGAGAGATAAAGAATGCCCGATATGATGGAGAGGGGGATGTGTGTTGGTGTGTGCCTTCATGGGAGACCGACCTGAAGAAAAAGATTGCATGCGTGCGATGGATAATGCCGACTGGTAGTGTGTGTGCATGCATGCACGAGAGAAGGTTAGTGGTACAATTATAAAGAGAAGACTACTGTGTGGGTGTAAAAGAATAGCTGAATAGGTGAGGTCACAATCAATGTAAAGTTGAATTCAAATATTTGAATAAGAGATCCTGATGTTTGAAACCCATGCATGCATGAATATAACGGAGATCTGCGCGGTGTGGTTTGGAAACGAGCATGTTGTAATGTATACACATTGAACAAGGTCAGACTGATTTGAATTTGAGATACCGATGGCAGACATCATTTGGCCACGTCGCATCCGTGCATGGACACACTATTCTAATTGGAGATGATGGGCGGCTTTTGCATCACATATCTATATCTATACCCCTATATATATTATATTTATATATTTTTTATATTGTGTGCGGGTAACTTTAACTTTGAAAGATGGTCGTTGGATGAGGCGAATCCGATGGTCCAAAGATGGCAAATTTGAGCACTACTGGCCATTGGATATCATCTAGATTCCACCAGATTTCGCCACATGTATAATCTAGAAGACTCCATGGTTGAACTTAAGCATAATGCACAAACATCAAAACACAAGCACTTCTTATTTGTTCTAGAATCTTCCGTATCAGAATTGCCCAAATGTTTTTCTACATGATTTGCCATTATTTGTTTTTACTTTATGTCTTACGACGCACAATTGCATGAATCTTAAAATAGATTAGCTTTCTTATAAAAACTAGATGATTTTGAATGAAATGAACTATAAGAATTAAACGAACATCCACATCATGCATATATGACTCAAATCTTGCATGCTATAATGTGGTATTTATTCATAATTTGGTTGCCAAATCTCATGCGTGCAATGCACGTGTACCTTACTCTAGTCTAAATGGTGTTTGTGTGTGTGTTGTGCGTGTTGAGGTGCAAATTGTCTTTTTTGGGTACACGTTAAGCTTGTTCTTCCGAAATTTCAAGCCGCGCCTTATTATGCCGAAAATTCAAGCTAGCGTCTCTGTCTATCGTGCTGGGAAACTCCCGCCTCTTCAACCCGCGCCTTGTTAGCCCGAAATATTTAAGATATATCTTTGTCTCGTTGTGCTCCGACAACTCCCTCCATCTCAACCCGCGCGTTGCTATTCTGAAATTACAACGCGCGCAAAAACTTCCACCTCCTGTGAAATCCCGACACGCGAAATGCCCGTGGTACCCCTGAACCGAAAGAACCGCCTCAAATTGGTGGGGTACTTTCGTAACTTACCCCACATTTCGGACAAGCGCATCTCTAAGCCATGGTTCCCTACTGCCATCCCATCCACCCACCCATTCGTACACCGAGGCCACGAAAACCTGTGACGAAACCCCACACCTGCTCCGTCCACCACCCAGCCGGAGCCTCTTCCCCGACGACGTTGTCCACAGCAACACCTCGACGTCCCTCATGCACCGTACCGGATGAGGATCCGTCGTCGATCTCATCGTCCTGCCGGTTCAGCCACACCATCCTCCACCTCCAAGGAGCTGCCCCGACGTTCCCCTCGTCTTTCGCGCCACCTCCATTCCCACACCGCCGTCTTCACTTGCACCACCGGAAGAGCATCATCATCACCATTTCCTCAGATGAAGCTGCGGCCTAATCGGCGCCACCAAAGAGGTTGTACATGAATCGCCGCATTTTCTTCTTGATTCGATCTCACGGTGCTGCCGGCGCTCGGTCCCGAGCTGACACGGCGCGGCTCCATCCACGGCGGCATCGCTGGCCACTTCCTCCATGGTGGCATCGCTGGCCACTTCCTCCACGGCGTCGCTCCCTCGGCGGCGACGTCCACATCAGTAGGACCTGCTGCTGCTTTAGCTCTCGCTCGCGCTGCTACTCTGCTCTTGCTCTCGGTCCCCTGCCTGGTCTACTCTTGCTATTGCTCTTGCTCGCGCTGCTGCTCTCGCTCCTGCTTGCGATGCTCTTCCGATTTAGCTACACTTCACTCCGATGCCGTCGGGGTGAAGGAAGAAGCAGCCACAGCGGGGAGGGGGGCTCGCTGGAGAGGTACCCCACTATCTATCTTAGGGTTCAGGATGGGGGCGGTGGTCGCCGACGGTGGCGGGGCGTTGGCGGGGCGGTGGCGTGGGGATCGCCGAAGAAAAAGCTCGGCACGGGGGGGGGGCTAGAGGGATGGCCGGGGCGGCGGCGGACCGGCGGTGGGTAGTGTTTTCGGGGCGGGCGGGGCGGCACAACACCGGCCGCGGGCGGTGGGGGGCTGCTATTTGGCCGGCTCAGGGGGTGGAGGTTGAAGATGAACCGCATGCCCTTGATTTCGTATCCAACGGCTGCAAAATCGACTGACCAGAGATGAAAAAGTCAGTCGACCGACGTGTAGCCTCACCTTGCTAGTGTGTTCAGTTTCGACAGCAAAATTCAGTTTCGACAGCAAAATTCAGTTTCGACAGCAAAATTCAGTTTCGACAGTTAAGGTCAGTTTCGACAGTTAAGTTCAGTTTCGACAGTTAAATTCAGTTTTGACAGTTAAGTTCAGAGATGAGCGGCTGATGTATTTTACGTCTAGCACTTTGTGTTTATGTATATTACGTCATGTATTGGAGATGCTATTAGAATTCCACTCAGGTTAATGTTGTTCGTTGTCTCTCTTGTCCTGCTTCAGCCTCGGCGTCGTACAACTCACTAGAGCTGCTCCAACGACGAAACCCTCCATCACAGTGGAGCAGTACCTCGGGCTCCATCTCCAGATGCCTAAGATCTTCTTCCCCTCCTCCGACAGCCAAGTCAGCTGGAGCATCCTCACTGGCCAACCCAATCACGCTGAGATCGACATGGCTTCGCCAAAGAGGTTGTACACTTGTTGCATCTCTTTTTTACTCTACATGTTATATATATTGTCCACTGAACACTCATAGTAACGGGAAATACGATTATTTTATCCTACTATATGACAAGCAGTGAGGTACCAGGCAACTTAGCTATCCATGATGGACTCTCTTGAACGCCATCATTATTTATCTCTGCGCGTTTGAGCTGTGCATTTGTCGATGGGCCTGGGAGTTGAGCTAGTATGGCAGTGGCCTGGGTCCAAAGTAATAGAAGTAGCACAAAAACATTTTTTAGTGTAGGATTTTCCTTGCTCAAGCCTGCCTACTAGAATCGCCAGTGCTTGAAAGGAAAAGTGAATGAAAAACATCGGAATTGGAAAGTTTCCTATGGTACTACTTTTCATGAATTTGGTGCAAAGGAATGGAGCAAAGGAAACTGTAGGATTTGTTCCTTTAGTGTCTCCTTGAAAGAAAAACCGTAGGAATTCTAATTTCCACTTCTCCTCCTTTTCATATTCCTATTCATCAAGCACAAGACTAAGAGATAGTAGCATAATAGCATTATAACCGTACATTTTCTTGTGGTTTGACTTAATCTCACCATGCTTTTTTGCATCCTGTGATCTTCCAATTGTTGTGAATCAAACACCCAGATTGGCAGAAATCCTGTGTTTTTAAATTCTCTGTTTTGCACGTGCATTCCTATCCTATTCCTGTCTATTTCCTATCCCTGCATTGTTAGAATCCTCAAATTCAAACAAGCCCTTACTCAATTACTTCTGTTACAGATATGTGTCAAAGAAAACCTTGTGTGGTTTGTCCTGCTCCTGCGGCGCTGTGTTCCACCCCAGCTCAGCTGCTCCAACGACGGAAGGGTTCACCACAGCAGGGATCCGCTCTCCAGACTGTCTTTCGCCGCCTCAGATCTTCTTCCCCGCCGCCGGCAGCCACGACAACTGCATTACCATCATCAACTGAGCAGATGACCTTGAGGACTACACGGGTCCGCAAGAGAGGTCGCACTCTTCCGTGTCTGCTTACGTTATGCGTCGCTTAATATGATGACATGCTACATTATCGTCGTGTTCACCTATTAGACTCCGAGTCAGGTCCAAACTAATGCTGAAACTTGAGTTTTTAAATGGTTGTGGGGTACATATTGGGGCAGCAATCAGTACTATCTGTCTACTATCTGGTTAATCTCCGGTGTCTACTATGAGTTTCATGTTGGGTGCAAACAAACATTAAAGGAGCCATTATCTGTATTTTTTAACTAAAGCTATTATCTGCCTGCTATCATTGGTTTTGGGTCTATCCACAGTTTGCTACCATCACTCTGGATTTGTGCATGCACTCCTTACATAATCTCACTATGTTTTATTCCTATGCATGCCAGTTATTGTACACAATGGAACTGATCATGTAGAGCAAAAGAGACGAGCCTTGCGTGGCAATAAAATTTCATGCAGACGTCGTTCCATGGTGGGCGCAAAGGCAGCCCCCCTCCACCCATTTCGGATCGTAATCAAGAGGAAGATAACTGTTATGAGGGGGATTCAGAAGGAGAAGACCACTCCTATTTACCCCATGAGGTCTTCGCTCTAACTTGGCATGCTGATGTTGGTAATATCATGCATATGGTGCCTTGCATTGCTTACTGTATACATTAAAGATGTCATCTGCTTAGTTTAGACATGCTTTGTGTCAATGCCATCTGTTTAGTTTCTTTATCGTATATGTGAATCATGCAATGCCATCTTGTCTAGCCAGGCATCATATATGTGAATTTTGCAATGCCACCCTGGTTAGCCAGTCATCTTATATGTGAATTATATCATGCCATCATTTTTTATTACGTGTTAAATTTGTCAACAATTTTAGTACATTCAATTACTCTTCCTGTGCATCAGCCATTTGGCACGGTCATGGAAAAATCTGGAGTGGAAACAAGGTCTTCAGAGCAGACAATGCTATCTGACGAAGCGCATGTCTTGCTGGTTACCGATAGCTCCTCAGAGGAGGATTCAGAGACAGATGACCAGTCATATCCCCCCCCCCGAGGTGCATGCCCTAACTTGGCAGGGTTATGTTGCTCATATCGTGCGTATGGTATCTTGCATTGCTATGTCATTTGCTTAGTTTAGACATGCTTTGTGTGAATGCCACCTGTTTAGTGTCTAATTACCATATATGTGAATTATGCAATGCCATCTTGTTGCAAGACATTATATATGTGAATTATGCAATGTTATCTTGTTGCAAGGCATTATGTATGTGAATTATGCAATGCCATGCTGTTTAGGCAAGCGTCATATATGTGAATTATATCATGCCGTCCTTTTTTTGTATTTCTCATTGCTTTTGTCGACAATGTTTGTATATTCAACTGCTCTTCCTGTGCATCAGCCATTTGAATTGGTGATGGAGAAATCTGGAGTGAAAACAAGGTCTTCAGAGCAGACAATGCTACCTGCTGAAGCAGATATCTTGCTGGTTACAGATAGCTCTTCAGAGGAGGATTCAGAGGCAGATGACCAGTCCTATTATCCCCCTGAGGTGTATGCTCAAACTTGGCAGGGTTATATTACTCATATAATGCATATGTTGTATTGCAATGCTTAGTTTTTACATCATATACACAATATTGAATGCCATCTCCTTAGTTGACACATCATATATGCGATTGCCCTCTGCTCACTTCCTTAGTATATAAATCATATATTTGAATTATGTCATGCCATGATGTTTACATAGACAGCATGTATCTGAATTATGGCATGCCAACCCATTTTCTAAAGACATAATATAGTTATATCATCTCATCCTGTTTACATAGTCATCATATTTAAATTATGTCATTCTATCCGTGAATTATATCATGCCATCATGTTTCCATCGACGGCATGTTTGTGATTTATGGCATGCCAACCACTTTAATAGACACATCGTATAGTTATATCATGTCATCCTGTTTACATAGTCATCATATTTTGAAGTATGTCATTCTATCCTGTTTAGTTAGCCATCATACATGTGAAATTGTGTCATGCTATCCTGTTTAATTAGCCATCATATATGTGAAATTATGTCCTGCTATTCTGTTTGCTTAGACAACATAAATGTGAATTATTTCATGCCCTGTTTTCTTCCCTACTATCCATTGCACCTGTCTATCTTACAATGTCTGTACATTCAATTACTTTTCTTGTTTATCAGCCATTTCAATTGGAGGGAGTGATGGCAGTATCTGTGGGAGTAAAAACACGGTCTTCAGAAAAGATCGTGCTACCTGTTGATGCAGATAGAACCACGGTTGTACTTGCCCAAGAACCAGCCCCACCACACATAACCCACACTCATGCAGATTGTACCCCTACCCAGTTGGACAGAGAACCAGCTACACCCCTTCTAACCCCAACCCCAGCAGATAGACACCCAGTTCCCGTTGACACAGCACCGTCTCCACCACAGAGCACCCAAACACGAGCAGTTAGTAAGGCAACTGCAGTGCCCAAATCACGAGGACCACCACTCCGAACCCGAAGTCAACGCTTAAAGCAGAAGAAGAATTGTTCTCAGGTCAGGTTCCGTAGCTATGGTTCATACTACTTTGCTCTTGCATCACTGTATTTACTGATACCAACTAATTTCAAATTTGAAGGATGCAATTGAAACTCCAATGGCGCAACAGGTATGTTTTAAACCTGTTTCTTCAACGTGTTTGGCTGTTTGCTGTTGTAACTTGCTCTATGTTGATTTCAGTTTCAATTGAATAAACAGTTATGTTCTCATGCCATGCACATTACAAGTGTTGTTATTGCTGTGTAGTTTCCCACACTTATATTCTGTCTATGCTGCTTTGTCTTAAATAGATATGATTCGAACTGTATCTATCTTGATTTGGCAACATAAACTAGAATGATATAGACCATACAGTGACCATACTACATAGATATATGTTTGTTTCATGCTGTTATCCTGTCCACCTTACTACTGAACTGGTTTACCAAAATGAGTTTCATATACTACATTGTAAACCTGAGATGTGTTTGTTTGTTTCTCTTTTAGAACACGGATAAAATATTGGAGAAGAGTACCCTGTTATGCAATGGTAAAGGAAGTAATGCAGATAAGGTTCAAGATAGTGAGACATCCCTGTTGATCTCCAAGAAAGCTGATAAAAACTATATTGAAGACACTAAGACAACCCCAAAGTCCTGTCTTGATGTAGTGTTCGAGTTACTGGCTACCACTGTTGACACCAGCTCTTCGAACTCATTGCCTGAATCAGTTCGACTTCTTGAGTCTCAACTTCAAGTTGAAAGACATCGATCAGATGCTATGCGACAGGAAGCCGAAGGACTGAGGAAGTCCCTGCAGAATTCAGATGCATACTTTCTGGTGCAACAGCAAGCGCTGGAGGACTTAAGCGCCAAACAAGAGAAACTTAATAAGCTTGCTAAGCATCTTGCCAGCATTATGGGTACCCAGGATATTGTTTCTTGAGCTCTTCTGAAGTGGTTTCAGTTCTGGACTTGTTTTGCTGCGGCGTTTATATGTTGTTGTGTTCCCTATATTTGCACTGGTGGCGAACTTTGATGCCCAGTGGATGTAATATGTGTAATAGCCGTGATAGCCTAGTGTAAGTTGCTTGCTTATTTATTTCCTTGTTGTCTTGTTTATTTGTTTGCTTGTAGTCAGTGCAGTTCTTTTTCTGCGGTTTGTTAATGGCTGCAATAACCTATTTTTTAAAACTAGGCCACAATAACCATGGGCTAATATTTACTGAAGTGACACTGGGCCTCCTACGGGCCGTAGAAACAGTGGGCCTTCTACGGGCCGTACAAACAGTGGGCCTTCTACGGGCCGTATCATCAATGGGCCTTCTACGGGCCGTATCATCAATGGGACTTATACGGGTCGTATGATCGATTGGCCAAATATGGGCCAAACAGACCACATTCTGGCTGTAAACAGGCTAGAGTTGGAATCGTCCGTTCATGGGCCGACCACAACGGGCCATCGTTAATAGGCTGTATTTGATGACGCTATGAAAACGGCCCAACAAATTAACGGACCACAAACGGGCCGACTGTAACCACGGGCTGAATTTGGCCCACAAGCAGAAAATGACAGTAACGGGTCGTAAGTAAACGAATGCTGGAAATGACAGTAATGGGCTCTGAGAAGGCCGAAAGATAACATGGGCTGGAGATAGCCCAACGGAATAACGGGCCGTTAATGGGTATAAAGTGATACACTGTTCATTACAGGCCAGTTTCACCATGAGCCGTTAATGGGTGTAAAGTGATACATTGTTCATTACGGGCCAGTTTCAGCATGGGTCGCTAATGGGCCAAGAGTTACAAAGGGCCTCATATGGGCCGAAAGACGTCATGGGCTATACATGGGCCAGAAGTGAAAACGGGCTGGAATCTATTGGACGGCCCAGATGACGCTACTAGGCCAAATTCGGATAGGGCGTAACAGGCCTTGGGTTAGCGGGCTGTAAATGGGCTATATGGGAACGGGCCGTTAACAGGCTTTCCATGGGCTGGCCTGCCAGCTTTTGACCAAGTCAAATGGGCCAGACTTTTCAAAGGAATGGTCTACTGTTGGGCCGTGCCACGTGTCGACGTATCATTGGCGCCTTCTGTCCAGTGAGTGGATGACATCTGTCCCAACGATGAGCCGACACGTGTTTCCTCTAGCCAATGATGATTTTACACGTGGAAAATCCCCATTGGTCGAGGCTGTTAACGGGTTATCGGATCCAAAACCCGACCCGATAGCTTAACGGCGTTCCGTTACGGTGGATGCCATGTGTCGGTCACCCTTGACGAAAGCACTTCTGTGACGCGCGATTTATTGTCATGGAAGTGGACACTTCCGTGATGATAATTTTGGTAATGTCATGGAACACTTCTACGACAGCACAGGTATGACTATCTTGATTCTGTCATAAATTTGTCATGGATGTACATGCAAGAAAAAAAGCGAACTACTGTGACAAACACGTATCATCACGGAAGTGTATTTTTTGTAGTGTGCTATATAGGTCCGTCGGATCTTACATCAAGATCTGTGCTTCAGATTTTCTTTTTTCTCTCTTAAATCTCAATCGAGTGAGACATAGCCACGCCATTAAACAGAGGCTCGGGCACCATTAATGGAGACCCTGGGAGAGAGGTGGACGGCAGATGGAGGTCAAAGGGCTCTCCTCCCGATAAGCACGCGCAGGGGTCTGATCGCACGCCTCTCGTACTCAAATAGCTACCCTGCACGGCGCCTCCTAGCTAATAAAAAATGGGGAAGCGTGGCGGTATGTGAATGGTACTAGTAAGTAGAACGCCCACGGTTTCAATAATACTTGTGTTTCCGATTGTAACGTGACATCACTTGTTCCAAAATGACTTTGTTGATTGTTAATGTGTGCGCCTTCACAAATCGGACTGGAAATTTACCACAGCATGTTGGTGCCATGTCATGGCACCAAGCCAAGTTTCATTATTTTCATGCGTGTTTTGGATTTACAGGAATTAAAAAACTAAGTTTCTCAATGTTTCCAACCTAGCCACGACGCCCAGAATTTTGAATTTCATTCCCATTTCTTGCATGGAACCTAGAAATTTACCCGAGGACACACATGTGATTTTTCAACCAACTTTGGTGCACTAGAACATGTGCTTGTATTTCAAATTTGAATTATGCACACAAAGGTGACACGTTCCCTCCCAAAACCACGAGCCTTCTTGAGAGAAGCTCCGATTTGCAAGAAGCTTATACCAAAATTTGTTCCTATTCGGCCAATTTTTTTACGACGGCATGGTACTACTATGACATGACACCATGCCAAGTTTCATGATTTTAAAACCAAGTTTCTCAATGTTCTCGACCGAGCCACGATGCCCAGATGTTTGAATTTTATTCTCATTTTTTGCATGTGACCTACTCCCTCCTTCCATCTATATAGGGCCTAATGTGTTTTTCAAGACAGCCTTTGACTATTGACAAGATTAATAGCACATGAGATGTATACTATGAAAATTATATTATTGGAAGCTCCTTTGACATACAAATTTGAAGGTATGCTTTGTGTAAGTTGCATGTCATATATTATTGCTCTAACATTTGGTCAAACTTAGCCTCGAAAAACGCATTAGGACCTATATAGATGAAAGGAGGGAGTAGAAATTCACCCGAGGACACAAATGTGATTTTGCAACCAACTTTGGTGCACGGGAGCATGTGCTTGTAGTTCAAATTTGAATTATGCACATTAAATGACCAAAAACTCAATTAATTTGTAAATAAGGCCAAACGAAGCCGGAATAATTCCAAAATTTAACAGGGCACTCATGTAGTTCTATTTTGCCTTTGTAAATAAACTCAGGGGGGACAACGTATATCGTTTTGCACTCAAAGGTGGCACATTCCCTCTCAGAACCACGAGCCTTCTTGAGAGAAGCTTCGGTTTGCAAGAAGCTTATACCAAAATCTGTTCCTATTTGGCCAATTTTTTTACCCCAACATGGTAGTACCATGACATGACATCCATGCCAAGTTTCAAGATTTTCAGACGTGTTTTGGATTTACAAGAATTTTAAAACCAAGTTTCTCAATGTTCTCAGCCGAGCCACGATGCCCAGATGTTTTAATTTTATTCTCATTTCTTGCATGGGACCTAGAAATTCACCCGAGGACACAAATGTGATTTTTCAACCAACTTTGGTGCACGAGAGCATGTGCTTGTAGTTCAAATTTGACTTATGCACATTAAATGACCAGAAACTCAATTAATGTATAAAAAACGACAAACGAACCCGAAATAATTCCAAATTTAACAGGGCACAAATGTAGTTCTATGTTGCCTTTGTTAAGAAACTCAAGGGGGCAGCGTATATCGTTTCACACTCAAAGGTGGCACGTTCCCTCTTAGAACCACGAGCTTCCAAATCGGCCCAATTTTTTACCACAACATGTTAGTGTCATGACATGACAGCATGCCAAGTTTCATGATTCCCAGGTGAGTTTTGGATTTACATGAATTTAAAATCAAAGTTTCTTGATGTTCTCGGCCGAGTCATGACGCCCAGATGTTTGAATTTCATTCTCATTTCTTCCATGGGACCTAGAAATTCAACCAAGGACACACATGTGATTTTTCAACCCACTTTGGTGCACCGGAGCATGTGCATGCAATTCATATTTAGATTATGCACATTAAAAGTCCAGAAACTCAATTAATGTATAAAAAGGCCAAATGAACCTGAAATAATTCCAAAATTTAACAAGGCACTCATATAGTTCTATGTTGCCTCTATAAATAAAATTAGGGGGGAGGCAGCGTATATCGTTTCGCACACAAAGGTGACATGTTCCCTCTCGGAACCACGAGGCTTGTTGAGAGAATCTCCGGTTTTGCAAGAGGCTTATACCAAAACTTGTCCCAATTCAGCCAAAAGTTATATGTATGAAAACAGGGTTTAGATTATCCCAAACATCTCGCTACCTAGACCAATAATGTACTATGTTTTGAATTCAACATAAAATGGATACAAATATTTGAATTGGAGAGCGTATGGTACATGTAGTTCATAGTGAAATGTGATTACTGCTATATGTATGTTTTTTGTTATCAAGATAATATTTAAATTATTGTATAACTTGACAACAATCGTATTCAAATAAGGAAAATTGATTCAAATTTAGTCCATATGGTAGACAACAATATATATGTTCATGTGGTGGAGTAAATGTTCATATATGATGGAAGATCAAAATGTACGACTACATCAATTATAAACTGCAAGGTCACCTAACAATATATTCGAATTCAACATAATGTGGATTCAAAAATTGAAATTCGAGATCATGGCATCTGTAATCACATAAAAAGGGACATTACTCTTTCTTTGGTGGGAATTGATTTGTTTTTTGTTGTTGTTGAGGGAAGTGCGAATCAATTTGGTACTGTGCAGGGTAATCTTGTTCTCCTAATTTTTTTTACATTTTTCTTGTAGTTTTTTCAATGGCATCTATAGCAATATAGTAAAAGGGGGCATGACTCTCTTGTGTCTTGTATGAATTGTTTTTTTAACACGTTAAGTTTGTTCTGCCGAACAAGGAATCCGCACCTTGTTACCCTGAATTTTCAAGCTCGAGTATCTTTTGTCTCACCTGCTTTGAAACTCCCGCTTCTTCAACCCGCGATGCGCCTTGTTATCCCGAAATTTGGACGCGCGCGAGAACTCCCTCCTCATCCGAAATCGCCCCCGCAGACCAGACACACGAAATCCCCCTTCTACCCCTCAGCCGGAAATGAAGCTCCATGTCGTGGTGTCAAAACCAGTGGGGGTACGCTGGTAACTTACCCTACATTTCGGACAAGCGTGTCCCTAAGCTTGGCTCCCCCTCCCCCTTCGCCCCCCCCCCCCATTCGTACACCGAGGCCGCCAAAATCCGTGAAACCCCATGCTCCTCCGTCAGCATCCCGACTGCCGCCCAGCCGGAGACTCTTCCCTGACTATGTCGTCCACCGCAATAGCTCGCCGTCCCTCATCCACCGCACCAGATGAGGATCCGTTGTCCCGCCGGATCAGCCGCCCCGTCCTCCACCTCCAAGGAGCTGCCCTGACATTCGCCTCGTCTATCGTGCCACCTCAATCCCCATAGCACCGTCTTGACCTGCCCCACCGGAACCACAGCACCCTCACCAATTCCTCTGATGAAGTCGAGGCCAACTCGGCGCCACCAAGGAGGTTCTGCACTCACCGCTGCATTTTATCTTTTATTCGATCTCACGAGGCTGCCGGTGCTCGATACCAAGCAGACATGGCGTGTCTCCATCGACGGCGCCGTCGCTGGCCACATCATCCACGATGTCTCTCCCCATGTCGTTGCTTCCTTGGCAGCGAATTCCACAACGGCACTAGTTGCAGCTGCTCCGGCTCTCGCTCGCGCTGCGGCTCTATTCTTGTTGTCGATCGTGTTGCTGCACTGCTCCAGCTTTCATTCGTGCTGCTGCTTTGCTCTTGCTCTCGCTTGCGCTGCTGTTGCTGCTGCACGACCTCCGGCAGCTACAGGAGTTGCTTCTTTAGCACTCGCTCTCGGTGCTACTACACGACTTGCTCTCTACTAGTGCGTTCCCTGCTCGAGCGTCTGCTGATTAGATCACTGCTTCTCTGCTACTAGTGCTCGAACGCCCTAAACATCTATTGCAATGCTCTGTTACTAGTTGAATCAGTTTCGACAGTAAAATTCAGTTTCGACTGTGAAGTTCATTTTCTTCAGTTAAGTTCAGAGTGAACAGTACTTACAACATCTGTCAGAGCGGCCGTAGCGCGGATGATGCGTTTTACATCTAGCACTTTTTGGTGATGTATTTTACATCATCTATTGTAGATGATATTAGGGTCCCACTTCAGATTAATGTTGTCTATCTTGTCATGCTTCAGCCTCGTCACCGTACACCTTAGTAGAGCTGCTCCAACGACGGAACCATCCATCACAGCAGAGCGGTACCCTCGGCGTCGTTTCCAGAGGCCTCCGATCTTCTTCCCCGCCTCCGATAGTCACACCAGCATCATCATCATCCTCCACGTCCAACCCAATGATGCTGAGGTCCACAAGGCTATGCCAAAGAGGTTGTACACTCATCGCATCACTTTGTTTCTCCATTCCTCTTTTCTTCCAATTCATGTGAGCCAAACACCCAGGTTGACTGAAAACCTATGTTTCCAAATGCTCTATTTTGCACGTGCATTCCTATCCTATTCTTGTGTTTTTCCTGTCCTTGCGTTTATAGAATCCTCCAATTCTAAGGTGCCCTTACAGATTTAATTCATTTTCAGATAGGCGTCAAAGAAAACTCTGTGTGTTATGTCCTGCTCCTGTCGTGCCGTCATCCACCCCACCTGAGGTGCACCATCGACAGAAGCGTTCACTGCAGCAGAGATCCCCACTGCAGACTTCCTTTCGCTGCCTCAGATCATCTTCCCTGTTGTCGACAGCCACACCAACTGCATTACCATCATCGACTGAGCAGATGAACTTGAGCACTACATAGTTCCGGAAGAGAGGTCGCAGTCTTTCGTGTTTGCTTACGTTATACATCGGTTATTATTACCTGCTACTTTATCGTTCAATCTTGAGTTTTGAATTGCCCATGGGTCTCATATCAAGCCAACAACGAATAGTATGTGTATACTATCTGGTTCATCTGGGGTCTTCTATGTGGTTCATGTTGGGTGGGCAACAAACAATAAATGATCCATTGTCTATCTTTTTAAACTGAAGCTATAATCTACCTGCTATCATTAGTTTTGGATCCATCCACTCGTTTGCTACCATCAGTCTTGATTTTTGCATGCACCCCTTAGGCCTTACAAAATCAAACTATTTTTTATTATTATGCATGTTAGATATTGTACACAATCGCACTGAACATGTAGAGAAAAAGAGAAGACCGTTGCGTGCGAATATAATGTCATGCAGACGCTGCTCCATGGTGGGCGAAGTGCCCCCCCCCTCCTGCATTTCCAGATTGTATTCCAGAGGAAGATAACTATTCAGATGGAGATTCAGAAGGAGCCGACCATGCCTGTTTACCACCTGAGGTGTTTGCTCTAACCTGGCATGCTGATGTTGGTCATATCATGCATATGGCGCCTTGCATTGCTTACATTATACATCTTATATGTCATCAGCTTAGTTTAGATTTGCTTTGTGTGAATGTCACCTATTTGGTTTCTATAACATACTCTTCCTGTGCATCATCCATTTGAGTCGGTCATGGGAAAATCTGGAGTGAAAACAAGGTCTTCTGAGCAGTCAGTGCTACCTGTCGATGCAGATTTCTTGCTGGTTATAGATAGCTCCTCAGAGGAGGATTTAGAGAGAGATGACCAGTCGTATTCCCCCCCCCCCCGAGGTGCATGCTCTAACTTGGCTGGGTTATATTGCTCATATCATGCATATGGTGTCTTGCATTGCCATGCCATCTGCTTAGATTAGACATGCTTTGTGCGAATGCCTCCTGTTTGCTTTCTATATCAGATATGTGAATTATGCAATGCCATGTTTTTCAGCCAGTTATCATATATATGAATTATGCACCGCCATGGAGCTAGGCATCATATATGTGAATTATCTCATGCCATCTTTTTTTCATTAGGTATTCCATTTGTCGGCAATCTGTGTATATTGAACTACTCTTCATGTGTATCAGCCATTTGAGCCGGTTATGGAAATATCTGGAGTGAAAACAAGGTCTTCAGAGCAGGCAATGGTACCTGTTGAAGCATATATCTCGATGGTTACAGGGATTTCCTTAGAGGAGGATTCAGAGACAGATGATCAGTCCTATATCCCACCTGAGGTGTATGCTCTAAGTTGCAATGTTTATATTTCTCATATGATGCATATGGTGTCTTGCATTGCTTAGTTTAGACATCATATGCACAATATTGAATTCTATCTGCTTAGTTTAGAGATCATACATGCGAGTGCCAGCTGCTTAGTATATTTATCAATTATGTCAATTATATCATGCCATCTTGTATACTTAGACAACATGTATGTGAATTATTTCATCCCAACCTATTTTAGAAAGACATCATATAGTTTTGTCATGTCATCATGTTTAGGTACTCATCATATGTTGAATTATGCCATTATATCCTATTAAGTTATCCATTATATATCTGAAACTGTGTCATGCTATCCTGTTTAGTTAGGCATCATATATGTGAAATTGTGTCATGCTGTCCTATTTGGTTAGACAACATATATATGAATTACCACATCTATCTATCATACAATGTCTGCACGTTCAATTTATTTTCTTGTTTATTAGCCATTTGAATTGGAGGGGGTGATGGCAGTATCTAAGGGAGCAAAAACCCGTTCTTCACAAAAGAAAGTGCTACCGTCGATGCAGATAGAACCACGGTTGTACTGGCTCACAAACTAGCCCCACCACACATAATCAAGACTCTTCCATATTGCACACTTACACCGTTGGGCAGAGAACCAGCTACAACCCATCTAACCGCAACCCAGCGGATAGTAACCCACTTATAGTTGACAAAGCACCATGTCCACCATAGAGTACCCCCACACGAGCAGTTTGTAAAGCTACTGCAGTGCCCAAAGCACGAAGACCACCACAGCTAACCCAAACTCCATGTTTAAAGCAGAAGAGCAACTGTTCTCAGGTCAGATTCCGTAGCTATGGTCCATACTCCTTTGTTGTTGCATCACTGTATTTACTCATACCAACTACTTTCGAATTTGAAGGATTCAATTGAAACTCCAATGGCGCAACAGGTATGTTTTAAACCTATTTCTTTAACTGGATTGTTGTTCTAACTTCTTGCTCTATGTTGATTTCAGTTTAAGTTGTATAAACAGTTATGTTCTCATGTGATGCACATTACAAGTGTTGCCAATGTTGTGTAGTTTCTCACACTTATATTCTGTCTATGCTGTTGTGTCTTAAAAATATATGAGTTGAACTATGTCTCTATCTTGATTAGGGAACATAAACTAGAATGATACAGACAATACAATGACCATAGTACATAGATATATGTTTGTTTCATGCTGTTATCATGTCCACCTTACTACTGAACCGGTTTACCAAAATGAGTTTCGTATACTACAAGCTAAACATGTGATGTGTCTGCTTGTTTCTCTTGTAGTATGCAAACAAAATATTGGAGAAGAACACCCCACTATGCAATGGTAGAGAAAGTAATGGAGATAAGGTTCAAGATAGTGAGACAACCATGTTGGTCTCCAAGAAAGGTGATAAAAGCGATCTTGTAGACAGTGAGAAAACCCCATAGTCCTGTGTTGATGTACTGTTCGAGTTACTGGCTAGTACCGCTGGCACAAGCTCTTCGAACTCGCTGCCTGAATCACTTCAGCTTCTTCAGTCTCAGCTACAAGCTAAAAGGCATCAGTCAGCTGTGCTGCGGCAAGAAGCCGAAGGACTGAGGAAGCCGAAGGACTGTGCAAGCGTTGGAGGATTTAAGCGCCAAACAAGAGAAAGTTAATAAGCTTGCTAAGCATCTTGCCAGCATTATGGGTACCCGGGATATTGTTTCTTGAACTCTTCTAAAGTGGTTTCAGTTCTGGACTTGTTTTGCTGCGGCGTTTATATGCTGCTTTGTTCCCTATATTTGCACTGGTGGTGAACTTTGATGCCCAGTGGATGTAATATATGTAATAGCCGTGATAGCCTATCATAAGTTGCTTGCTTATTTATTTCCTTGTTGTCTTGTTTATTTGTTTGCTTGTAGTCAATGCAGTTCTTTTTCCGCGGTTTGCTAGTGGCTGCAATAACCTATTTTTTTAAACTAGGCCACAATAACCACGGGCTAATATTTACTCTAGTGACACTGGGCCTCCTACGGGTCGTAGAAGCAGTGGGCCTTCTACGGGTCGTAGAAATAGTAGGCCTTCTACGGGCCGTAGAAACAATGGGCCTTCTACGGGTCGTAGAAACAATGGGCCTTCTACGGGTCGTATCATCAATGGGCCTTATACGGGCCATATGATCGATTGGCCAAACATGGGCCAATAACAGGCCGCATTATGGTCGTAAACGGGCTAGAGTTGGAATCGTCCGTTCATGGGCTGACCATAGCGGGCCATCGTTAATAGGCCGTATTTGATGACACGATGAAAACGGCCCAACGTATTAACGGACCACAAACGGGACGACTCTAACCACGGGCTGAATTTGGCCCACAAGTAGAAAATGACAGTAACAGACTGTAATTAAACGAATGCTGGAAATGAGCCCAAGAATAAATGGGCTCTGAGAAGGCCGAAAGATAACATGGGCTGGAAACGGCCCATCAGAATAACGGACCATTAATGGGTATAAAGTGATACATTGTTCATTATGGGCCAGTTTCACCACGGGCCGTTAATGGGTATAAAGTGATACACTGTTCATTACGGGCCAGTTTCACCACAGGCCGTTAATAGGCCAAGATTTACATAGGGCCTCATATGGGCCGAAAGACGTCATGGGCCATACATGGGCCAAAAGTGAAAACGGGCTGGAATCATATTGGATGGCCCAGACGACGCTACTTGGCCAAATTCGGATAGGGCGTAACAGGCCTTGGGTTAGCGGGCTGTAAATGGGCTATATGCGAACATGCCGTTAACAGGCTTTCCATGGGCCGGCCCGCCACCTTTTTACCAAGTCAAACGGGCCGGCCTTTTCACATGAATGGGCCTCTGTTGGGCCGTGCCACGTGTCGACGTATCATAGGCGCCTTTTGTCCAATGAGTGGATGACATCTGTCCCAACGATGAGCCGACACGTGTTTCCTCCAGCCAATGATGATTTTACACGTGGAAAATCCCCATTGGTCGGGGCTATTAACGGGTTATCGGATCCAAAACCCGACCCGATAGCTTAACAGTGTTCCGTTACGGTGGATGCCATGTGTCGGTCACCCTTGATGAAAGCACTTCTGTGACGTGCGATTTATCGTCATGGAAGTGCACACTTCCGTGATGATAATTTTGGTAATGTCATGGAACACTTCTACGACAGCACAGGTATGACTATCTTGATTCTGTCATAAAATCGTCATGGATGTACATGCATGACAAAAAAACGCGACCTACTGTGACAAACACGTATCATCACGGAAGTGTATTTTTTTGTAGTGCCCCCCTTTCCTTCCTCCTCCCTCCTCCTTCCTTCTCTCCTAAATCCAACAAGACAAGGGGGAATCCTACTCCCGGTGGGAGTAGGACTCCCCTTGGGGCGCACCTAGGAGGCCGGCCCCCTCCCCCTCTCCACTCCTTTATATACGGGGGAGGGGGCACCCCATAGACACACAAGTTGATCATTGATCTATAGCCGTGTGCGGTGCCCCCCTCCACCATAATCCACCTCGGTAATATCGTAGCGGTCCTTAGGTGAAGCCCTGTTCAGGTAGCAACATCATCACCGTCATCACGCCCTCGTGCTGACGAAGCTCTCCCTCGAAGCTCTCCTAGATCGTGAGTTCGTGGGACGTCGTCGAGTCAAACATGTGCACATCGTGGAGGTGCCGTATCTTCGGTACTAGATCGGTCGATCATGAAGATGTACGACTACATCAACCGTGTTGTCATAATGCTTCCTCTCACGGTCTACGAGGGTACGTAGACGATACTCTCCCCTCTCATTGCTATGCATCACCATGATCTTGCATGTGCGTAGGAAAATTTTGAAATTACTGTGTTTCCCAATAATGGCATCCGAGCCAGGTTTATGCGTAGATGTTATATGCACGAGTAGAACACAAAGGAGTTGTGGGTGTGGGTATATACATATTGCTTGCCGTCACTAGTTGATTCTTGATTCAGCGGCATTGTTGGATGAACCGGCCCAGATCGACATTACGCGTACACTTATGCGAGATTGGTTCCACAGACGTGCTTCGCACACAGGTTGCTAGTGGGTGTCTGTTTCTCCAGCTTTAGTTGAATCGGGTTCAATGAATAAGGTTCTTTCTGAAGATCAAAAAGCACTCACTATACCACATTGTTGTTTTTGATTTTTAGGTAAGAACGGTTCTTACTCAGCCCGTAGCAGCCGCGTAAAACTTGCAACAACAAAGTAGAGGATGTCTAAGTTGTTTTTGCAGGGCATGTTGTGATGTGATATGGTCAAGACATGATGCTAAATTTTATTGTATGAGATGATCATGTTTTGCAACACAGTTATCGGCAACTGGCAGGAGCCATATGGTTGTCGCTTTATTGTATGAAATGCAATCGCCATGTAATTGCTTTACATTATCATTAAGTGATAGCGATAGCCGTAGAAGCAATAGTTGGCGAGACAACAACGATGCTTCAATGGAGATCAAGGTGTCAAGCCGGTGACGATGGTGATCATGACGGTGCTTTGGAGATGGAGATCAAAGGCACAAGATGATGATGGCCATATCATATCACTTATATTGATTGCATGTGATGTTTATCCTTTATGCATCTTATTTTTCTTAGTTCGGCGGTAGCATTATAAGATGATCTCTTACTAAATTTCAAGGTATAAGTGTTCTCCCTGAGTATGCACCATTGCTACAGTTCGTCGTGACGAGACACCACGTGATGATCGGGTGTGATAAGCTCTATGATCACATACAACGGGTGCAAGCTAGTTTTGCACACGCAGAATACTCGGGTTAAACTTGACAAGCCTAGCATATGCAGATATGGCCTCGAAACACTGAGACCGAAAGGTCGAGCATGAATCATATGGTACATATGATCAACATAGTGATGTTCACCATTGAAAACTACTCCATATCATGTGATTATCGGATATGGTTTAGTTGATATGGATCACGTGATCACTTAGATGATTAGAGGGATGTCTATCTAAGTGGGAGTTCATAAGTAATATGATTAATTAAACTTAAATTTATCATGAACTTAGTCCTGATAGTATTTGCATATCTATGTTGTAGATCAATTGCTCGCGCATAGCTTCCTTGTTTTATTTTTGATATGTTCCTAGAGAAAAGTAAGTTGAAAGATGATAGTAGCAATGATGCGGACTAGGTCCGTGATCTGAGGATTATCCTCATTGCTGCACAGAAGAATTATGTCCTTGATGCACTGCTAGGTGACAGACCTATTGCAGGAGCAGATGCAGACGTTATGAATGTTTGGCAAAGCTCGGTATGATGACTACTTGATACTTTAGTGCACCATGATTTACGGCTCAGAACTGGGACTTCAAAAATGTTTTGAACGCCACGGAACATATAAGATGTTCAAAGAGCTGAAACTAGTATTTCAGACTCATGCCCTTGTCGAGAGGTATGAGACCTCTGATAGTACTTTTCCTACAAGATGGAGGAGAATAGCTCAACCAATGAGCATGTGCTCAGATTGCCTGAGTACTAAAATTGCTTGAATCAAGTGGGAGTTAATCTTATAGATAAAATAGTGATTGACAGAGTTCTCTAGTCACTATCACCAAGTTACTAGAACTTCGTGATGAACTATAATATGCAAGGGATGACGAAAGTAATTCCCAAGCTCTTCGCGATGCTGAAATCAGCGAAGGTAGCAATCAAGAAAAGCATCAAGTGTTGATGGTTGATGAGACCACTAGTTTCAAGTAAAAGGGCAAGGGAAAGAAAGGGAACTTCAAGAAGAATGGCAAGCAAGTTGCCAGTCCCATGAAGAAGCCCAAAGCTAGACCCAAGCCTGAAACTGAGTGCTTCTACTGCAAAAGAAATGGTCACTGGAAGTGGAACTGCCCTAGATACTTGGCGGATAAGAAGGATGGCATACTGAATAAATGTATATTGGATATACATGTTATTGTTGTGTACTTTACTAGTGTTTATAGAAACCCCTCGGTATTTGATACTAGTTCAGTTGCTAAGAGTAGTAACTCGAAACGGGAGTTGCAAAATAAACAGAGACTAGTTAAGGGCGAGGTGATGATGTGTGTTGGAAGTGATTCCAATGTTGATAAGATCACCATGGCACACTCCCTTTACCTTCGGGATTAGTGTTGAACCTAAAATAAATGTTATTTGGTGTTTGCATTGAGCATGAATATGATTGGATCATGTTTATTGCAATACGGTTATTCATTTAAGTCAAAGAATAATTGTTGTTCTATTTACATGAATAAAACCTTCTATTGTCATACACTCAAAATAAATGGTTTATTGAATCTCGATCGTAGTGATACACATATTCATAATAATGAAGCCAAAAGATGCAAAGTTAATAATGATAATGCAACTTATTTGTGGCACTGCCGTTTAGGTCATATTGGTGTACGTAAAGCGCATGAAGAAACTCCATGTTGATGGGATTTTGGAATAACTTGATTATGAATCACTTGATGCTTACGAACCATGCCTCATGGGCAAGATGACTAAGACTCCATTCTCCGGAACAAGGGAGCGAGCAAATGATTTATTGTAAATAATACATACTGATGTATGTGGTCTGATGAGTGTTGAGGCTCGCGGCGGGTGTCATTATTTTCTGACCATCACAGATGATTTGAGCATATATGGGTATATCTACTTGATGAAACATAAGTCTGAAACATTTGAAAAGTTCAAAGAATTTCAGAGCGAAGTGGAAAATCATCGTAAACAGAAAATAAAGTTTCTACAATCTGATCATGGAGATGAATATTTGAGTTACGAGTTTGGTCCTCAACTAAAACAATGTGGAATAGTTTCACAAATTCATGCCACCTGGAACACCATAGTATAATGGTGTGTCCGAATTTCATAACCGTAGAATTTATTGTATATAGTGCAATATATGATGTCTCTTACCGATTTACCACTATCATTTTGGGGTTATGCATTAGAGACAGCTACATTCACGTTAAATAGGGCACCGTCTAATCCGTTGAGACGACACCGTATGAACTATGGTTTGGCTAGAAACCCAAGTTGTCGTTTCTTAAAGTTTGGGGCTGCCATGCAGCTTCAACCTGATAAGCTCGAACCCAAATTGGAGAAATGTGTCTTCATAGGATACCCAAAGGAGGTTGTTGGGTTCACCTTCTATCACATATCTGAAATGCAAGATCTTTGTTGCTAAGAGTGGATCCTTTCTAGAGAAGAAGTTTCTCTCGAAAGAAGTGAGTGGGAGGGATGTAGAACTTGATGAGGTAATTGTACCTTCTCCCAAATTGGAAATAGTTCATCACAGAAATCAGTTCTAGTGATTTCTACGCCAATTAGTGAGGAAGCTGATGATGATTATTATTAAACTTCAGATCAAGTTACTACCGAACCTCGTAGGACAACCAGAGTATGGTCCGCACCAGAGTGGTACGGTAATACTTTCTGGAAGTCATGTTACTAGACCATGACGAACCTACAAACTATGAGGAAGCGATGATTAGCCCAGATTCCGCGAAATGTCTTAAGGCCATGAAATCTGAGATGGGATCGATGTATAAAAAACAAAGTATGAAATTTGATTGACTTGCCCAATGATTGGTGAGCCATTGAGAATAAATGGATCTTCAAGAGAAAGATGGACGCTGATAGTAGTGTTACTATCTAGAAAGCTCAAATTGTCGCAAAAAGGTTTTCGACAAGTTCAAGGTGTTGACTATGATGAGATTTTCTCACTCATAGCGATGCTTAAGTCTGGCGAATCATGTTAGCAATTGCCACGTTTTATGAAATCTGGCAAACGGATGTCAAAACTGCATTCCTTAATGGATTTCTTAAAGAAGAGTTGTATATGATACAACAAGAAAGTTTTGTCAATCCTTAAGATGCTAACAAAATGTGCAAGCTCCAGCGATCCATCTATGGACCTGTGCAAGCATCTCGGAGTTGCAATATACGCTTTGATGAGTTAATCAAAGCATATAGTTTTATACAAGACTTTTGAAAAAGCCTGTATTTACAAGAAAGTGAGTGGGAGCTCTGTAGAATTTCTGATATTATATGTGGATGACATATTATTGACCGGAAATGATACTGAATTTCTGGATAGCATAAAAGGATACTTGAATAAGAATTTTTTCAAAGAAAGACCTCGGTGAAGCTGCTTACACATTGAGCATCAAGATCAATAGAGATAGATCAAGACGCTTGATAAGATTTTTCAATGAGTACATACCTTGACAAGATTTTGAAGTAGTTCAAAATGGAACAGTCAAAGAAGGAGTTCTTGCCTGTGTTGCAAGGTGTGAAGTTGAGTAAAGACTCAAAACCCGACCACAACAGAAAATAGAAAGAGGATGAAAAGTCATCCCCTATGCCTCATTCATAGGTTCTATAAAGTATGCAATGATGTGTACCAGTCCTATTGTATACCTTAGCATGATTCTGGCAAGGGAGTACAATAGTGATCTAGGAGTAGATCACTGGACAGCGGTCAAAATTATCCTTAGAGGATTAAGGAAATATTTCTCGGTTATTGAGGTGATAAAAGAGTTCGTCGTAAAGAGTTACGTCGATGTAAGATTTTTACATCGATCTAGATGACTCTAAGTCTCGATCTAGATACATATTGAAAGTGGGAGCAATTAGCTAGAGTAGCTCCGTGCAGAGTATTGTAGACATAGAAATTTGCAAAATACATACAGATCTGAATGTTGCAGACTCATAGACTAAACTTCTCTCACAAGCAAAACATGATCACTCTTTGGTCTTAATCACATAGAGATGTGAACTAGATTATTGACTCTAGTAAACCCTTTGGGTATTAGTCACATGGAGATGTGAACTAATCACATAAAGATGTGAACTATTGGTGTTAAATCACATGAAGTTGTGAACTAGATTATTGACTCTAGTGCAAGTGGGAGACTGAAGGAAATATGCCCTAGAGGCAATAATAAAGTTATTATTTATTTCCTTATATCATGATAAATGTTAATTATTCATGCTAGAATTGTATTAACCATAAACTTAGTACATGTGTGATTATATAGACAAATAGAGTGTCACTAGTTTGCCTCTACTTGACTAGCTCGCTGAATCAATGATGGTTATGATTCCTGACCATAGACATGAGTTGTCATTTGATTAATGGGACCACACCATTAGTGAATGATGTGATTGACTTCACCCATCCGTTAGCTTAGCACGATGATCGTTTAGTTTGTTGCTATTGCTTTCTCCATAACTTATACATGTTCCTATGACTATGAGATCATGCAACTCCTGAATACCGGAGGAACACTTTGTGTGCTACCAAATGCCACAACCTAACTGGGTGATTATAAAGGTGCTCTACAGGTGTCTCCAATGGTGTTTGTTCAGTTGGCATAGATCGAGATTAGGATTTGTCACTCCGAGTATAGGAGAGGTATCTCTGAGCCCTGTCGGTAATGCACATCACTATAAGCCTTGCAAGCATTGTGACTAATGAGTTAGTTGTGGGATGATGCATTACGGAACGAGTAAAGAGACTTGTCGGTAATGAGATTGAACTAGGTATTGAGATACCGACGATCGAATCTCGGGCAAGTAACATACCGATGACAAAGGGAAGAACGTATGTTGTTATGTGGTTTAACCGATAAAGATCTTCGTAGAATATATAGGAACCAATATGAGCATCCAGGTTCCGCTATTGGTTATTGACCGGAGGCATGTCTCGGTCATGTCTACATAGTTCTCGAACCCATAGGGTCCGCTATGAGCATCCAGGTTCCGCTATTGGTTATTGGCCGGAGACATGTATCGATCATGTCTACATAGTTCTCGAACCCATAGGGTCCGCATGCTTAACGTTTGGTGACGATCGGTATTACGAGTTTATGTGTTTTGATGTACCGAAGGTAGTTCAGAGTCCCGGATTTGATCACGGACATAACGAGGAGTCTCGAAATGGTTGAGACGTAAAGATCGATATATTGGAAGCCTATGTTTGGACATCGGAATGGTTCCGGGTGAAAACGGGAGTATACCGGAGCACCGGGAGGTTACCGGAACCCCCCTGGAGGTATATGGGCCTTATTGGGCCTTAGTAGGAGAGAGGGGAAAGAAGCAAAGGAGGGCCCCGCCCCCAAGCCCAATCCGAATTGGGAGGAGGGCCGGTGTCGGTGTCAAAACCGGCGGATCTCGGGTAGGGCGTCCCGAACTGTGCGTCTGAGGCTGATGGTAACAGGAGGCGGGGGACACAATGTTTACCCAGGTTCGGGCCCTCTCGATGGAGGTAATACCCTACTTCCTGCATGATTTATCTTGATGATATGAGTATTACAAGAGTTGATTTACCATGAGATCGTAGAGGCTAAACCCTAGAAGCTAGCCTATGATTATGATTGTTCTTGTCCTACAGACTAAACCCTTCGGTTTATATAGACACCGGAGGGGTCTAGGGTTACACAGAGTCGGTTACAAGGGAGGAGATCTACATATTCGAATTGCCAAGCTTGCCTTCCACACAAAGGAGAGTCCCACCTGGACACGGGACGAAGTCTTCAATCTTGTATCTTCATAGTCCAACAGTCCGGCCAAAGTATATAGTCCGGATGTACGAGGACCCCCTAATCCAGGACTCCCTCAGTAGCCCTGAACCAGGCTTCAATGATAATGAGTTCGGAGCGCAGATTTTCTTCAGCATTGCAAGGCGGGTTCCTTCTCCGAATACTCCATAGAAGATTTTGAACGCAAGGATTGTGTCCGGATCTGTAAAACAAATTCCACATACCACTGTAGAGAGTATAATATTCCACAAATCTAATCTGCTGACAACTTTTCATAACGTGGCATCTGCTGTGGTCCGGTCATTACGAACCGTTTTTCCCAGCCTGCCACTGCACGTGTTGTGAGGCGGTTTTATTGGCACGTCTCATCGAAGCAGAGATCGTGTTCCCCCTATCACGGGATTCTCATCAATATGGGTGTGAGTAACCCAATCATGCTTGTTAGTATGACTCCTCGATTTCAGGCAAGTTCCAAACGGCCATGCGGAGGACGCTTGATATTCACCCCCTTTATAAAGGGGCCAAGGCCTGTCCATTTCTTCTCGCGCTCGATCCTTCCCCTCCCCCACCTCGAGTTCTAACACCCAAGGCTCAGGCTAAGCGCTTCGGATCTTCAACCATGTCCGGATCCAACCTTCAAGGTCGGTGGATGGCCTTCTCTGTCACATAGGAGGACATTAAGAATCTAAGGGAAGTCAGGTATCTGACGCCGAAATCTCGCACAGGCTGCCTGCTCAAGGGCAGGTTATCCCCATTCCCGAACCCAACGAGAGTGTCATATTTGTTTCCCACTTCCTCCGAGGGCTAGGCTTTAGTCTTGATCCCTTTGTAAGAGGTCTTATGTTCTATTATGGGCTTAATTTCCACAATCTAGCTCCAAGTTCCATCCTTCACATCTCATTGTTTATCGTCGTGTGTGAGGCCTTCCTCCGCATCACCCCACACTTCGGCTTATGGCTCAAGACCTTCAATGTGAAGCCAAAGACAATCGATGGCGACACACAGAATGCGGAGGTGCCATAATAAGCAAAGGTGTCGATGCTCTATGGCCAAAGGGTTCCTTCCTGGAGGTGTCCAACTTATGGCAGTGGGAGTGGTTTTACATCACAGCTCCCCGAAGTACAAAGTGGGCAGCTGCCCCTGCCTTCCGCTCAGGTCCCACGCCGCAACTAGCGTCATGGGTCAACAAGGGGCTGGACTGGGGCCAGTTAATGACGTGCTGACATTGAAAATTCGCATCCAAGATCTCCTCAAGAGGGATGTAAGTCTTGTCAAGGTAATGCAAGTTATGCTAGTTCGTCGGGTCCTGCCATGCCAAAGTCGATCTCTCCGTATGTGGGAGTTCAACCAGAAAGGACCGCAAACTATTCAACAATTCTTCGGCGTGCCGCTCGAAGAGATGTATGGATTGTTCTTCGGATCACGAATAAAGTGTCCGGACACCGCCGAGGATGCGGGTCTCAATTGCAACTGTTTAGATACCCACGTAAGTAATTCTGCGACCGAACATGTTGTCTTTTTATTTGTCATAACATCATTCTGAAAAAAACGCTCTCGGCCAGGACTAGATAAGAAAGGCGGAGAGGATCAGGTGTTCGGCCCCCCTTCCCAAAGGCTCACCGGATCCTGTACTAGCCAGGATGCTTGAGCACGCACCTTATCAAGTGCCATTAGAGGAAGATAAAAGGAGGAATAAAGAAGCCAAAAGCGAGCTTTACACATTACCCATCCAAACCGGGGGAATTAGTGTCTCCGCGAAGGAGGATAATCGGGGAGAAGAATCTAGAATCCCCTCTCCCCAAGGAAGGAAGAGGACCGCCTCTGAAGACTTGGAAACGAAGGTTTCCAAATGAGGGAAGAAACCTTCGCCAGGGGGCCTGCCCCGGAGGGCGTCCTTACCGCACAGTGCCCGCAAGGGGGCCAGCCCTCCACCAAGCTGTAAGTGAACGAGAGTACTTTGGTAAATATAGCCTGCTTTATCTCCGAGGACAATAACCGAGACATATATCTTGCAATCCGGCTCATAGCCCTTCTCGACAGAGTTTGTCTTCGGGGGATCTTCTTCCAAAGATGATGGAGAGCGAAACGCCTCCCCCTGTCTCCCCGCCTCCTGGGGCGGACGACCCTGAGGTGTCATCACGGAGGATTTCTCCTGATCCGCCAAGGCCAGAAGGTAACCCTTCGGCCACCCGAAGTCCGGAGTATTCGGCTCCTAAGGAGAGCAACAGAGAGAATCTGGGGTTGTTCGGTGCACAACCGGACGCACTGATGGGTCGTTTGGAGCAAGCAGCTATCTCTGAGGCGCATCGTACTTTAATGGGTACGGTGGTTGAGAGGATTTCATCCGCCAAAAGTGGGTTGCATGAGGCTTTTACGAGCCTGCTACGAGGCTTTGAGGTAAGCAAAGTAATATATAAATTTTTTGACGGTACCGCACATGCTAGGTGTGCTCTATACAGATAGTAGCCCCTGCGACTCGGGTTGCTATCCAGAGGCGGCAAACAAAGGATCATAGTCCCAGGTAATGATCACATTGCTTTCATGTGCAGGCGGCTGAGGGTCCGGTGGCTGGCTGGACTGCTGAGTTTGCCGGACTGAGGCGGCAACTTGACGCGGCAGATGCCGACATTGCGCTTGTGAACAAGCGGCTTGACGAGGCACATGGTATGTATTTTCGGGTGTTCAACAAATATTAAGAGGAGCATGATGCTAGTATCTATAATATGCTATGACTGTAGATGGAGCTGCCGCCGTGGAGACCCTCCGGGCGGAACTTGCCCGAGCCAAGGAACAAGCCAGGAGAAGTGATGCGGCCGCCCTAAAGGCGGCCGAAGACTTAAGAGCCGAACAGGCTACTCATCGCCGGAGCGAAGATGAAATAGGCAAGATGGCTGTTGAGCTGAAAGATGCCGCCGGCCGATATAAGCTTCTTGAAAAGGAAAGCCAAGCGAAAGCGGCTGACCTGAAAAAAGTCATGGAATCAGCCAAGGAAACCCGCTCTCAAATCAGAGTGCCGAAGGAGGAGCTCCGTCAAGCCGGAGATATCACAGCTGGGAAGCCCTTTTTGTTGCGGACGAAGTTCGGAGATCCGAAGTATGCCCCTCTGGATCAATTATGGAGTGCTGCAGACGCGTACTTGGACTTGGCAATGAGTGCTGCTGATGCGACTGAGTTTTTCAAAGATCAGAAAGATCATGAAGTGGAAAGATTGTTCTGGTCGCAGTTCAGTGCTCCAACGCGTCCGCTGCTATTAAATGAACAAATGGCCGAGTGGGCCAAGCTCCATAGGTTGTCCGGACTTGCCATGAGGTCTATCGTGGATCATCTTTGGCCGAAGGGACCAAGGCCGAATAGTTATTTTGGTTTAGTGCAATGATTCCTTGGTGTTGTGCCACATATCGACGTTGTAAAGAGGTCGGCGTGCATAGAGGGTGCGCGGATGGCTCTTGCCCGTGTTAAGGCATACTGGGCAGAGATGGAGGCCACCGCTATTGCAACCTAGGATCCGGCCGTAGGACAGGTCTCGGCTGAGCACTATTTGAAGAAGTCCTGGAAGGCGCTCGTTTAATAGAGGCTTAGTGCTTGAAGAGTATCATGTTCGAGTGACATGTATCCCAATTGTAAAAACAATGCTATTTGGATTATAAAGGCTGTGTTTATACTTTTGCCTGAAAGTATTATGATGCCTCCTGTGCGGTCGTTTATTAATGTATATAACCTGAAAGTTTGCAGTCGTCGGCTTCAGCCCCCACGCACATAATGTGGGGGTATTCGGAAAAGCGTGTATTCACACTTGACCCAACGTCTTGGTCCATTAAGGAGGTGATAGTGCGGCGGACAAGGCAATCGGACTACAAAACTTTAACACTTTCACTTAGCCATAGGAGTTTGACGATGGGGCTACTATATAGCCCCTGGTACTTCCGCGCTCATCCGAATACGGTGCTCGTACATACATGACCGGGAAATCGATCCTTCGTTAATGCGGAGGAATCGCGAAGATTCCGCTGAGTCATCGAGTGGTTGACCAGTCTCGCGCTTTATCATGACAGCCAGTTTTCGGCTTTCTCTACGGAGGTGCTCATCTAGATGAACCGGGGCACAATCGCAGTAGTTCTCCCGGTGCCACCTTAGCCGATAGAGCGGAACGTAAGGTAGCAAAACACGGGAGCCGGGCAAACCCAACTATTGACCAAAGACATGATTCAGAGCTGATGCATATAAGGCCAAACTCGTGACGCCGAACACTCCCTAAGGTATTCGGACTTTACAACATATACTGTGCTGAGTAACGCCCTCGATTATGAGCCCTGAATTTCCAGGTACTTGCATTAATATGACGTGACGAAATGCCAATAACGCCAGCATCCCTTTCGGTTGTGTTGAGTATCCGGAGGGAGTGAAGCAACAAGAGACCGTAAAACAGGTTTACACAGGGTCTTAATCTAAAAAGAAGCCTTTGAGCGGGGCCCTGCTGCACCTCTGCGCCTGTGTCTCCGTTGTGCCGTATTCTGGAAGGGTGTAGCACGATGATCATCTGTAAAAGAGAAAACCGCAGGTGAAAGTCTTCGTGCAAAAAATTGGTTATGCTTAATGAACCATTAAAATGCAATCTAAAATAGGGTCAAGCCGAACTGTAGCCCTTTTTACATGCGGGAAGCCCCTAGCATCCATCGACCCAATCTCAGGTTTATCTGAGCTGTCACAGCTAGTGGTGCGCCGGACTCGTCTAACCATGTCCGTGGTCTTGACGACCGATCATTTCTTCTGGTTGGAGAGGTCGTTCAGTAATTGGCTGCTAGAGCCGCCATGTATTCCTCCGTATGTGAGGAACGCTCTGTGTTTCCGCTAACTATGATGATGCCACGTGGACCGGGCATCTTAAGCTTAAGATAAGCGTAATGCAGTACTGCATTAAAACGAGTGAAGGCCATTCTTCCGAGTAGTGCGTGATGGCCGCTTTGGAATGGAGCGATGTCGAAGGTTAATTCTTCGCTTCGGAAGTTGTCGGGAGAACCGAATACAACCTCTAGTACTATAGAGCCCGTGCAGCGGGCCTCTGGGCCTGGTATTACTCCTTTAAAGGTAGTATTGCTTTGGCTGATTCGTGTCGGGTCTATCCCCATTTTGAGGACGGTGTCCTGATATATCAGATTAAGACAACTGCCGCCGTCCATAAGGACTCGGGTGAGATGGTATCCGTCAATTATTGGGTCTAGCACCAAGGCAGCCGATCCTCCATGTCGGATACTAGTCGGGTGATCCTGCGATCAAAAGTGATCGGGCAGGCCGACCATGGGTTGAACTTGGGGGTGACGGGCTCCACGGCGTATACGTCTCGGGGTGCGTGCTGGCGCCTCCTCTTCGGTATGTGAGTTGCGTAAATCATGTTCACTGTTTTGACCTCTTGTGAGAATTTTTTCTGTCCCCCAGTGTTCGGCTGGCGAGGCTCATCCTCGTCTTCGCTTGGTATCTCCCTCCCCTTGTGTCCGGCGTTTAGCTTGCCGGCCTGCTTGAAGACCCAGCATTCTCTGTTGGTGTGATTTGCAGGTTTGTCGGAGGTGCCATGAATCTGACATAATCTGTCTAGAATCTTGTTTAGGCTGAACGGTCCATCTCTGCTGCCTTTAAATAGCTTTTTTTGTTGACCGTGTCGAGAGCCCCTGAATCCGGCGTTTACCGCCGTGTTGTCTGGGCTGTCTTCGTTGTTTCGACGCTTGCTTTTATTGCGTCGCGGTTTCCCGTTGCCATCCTTGACTTCGGATGTGCCTAGGTTGCTGGTGCCGCTACGGGCCAGCCAACTGTCTTCGCCCGTGCAAAAGTGGGTCATAAGGCTTGTTAGGGCTGTCATTCTCCTCGGTTTTTCCTGGCCGAGGTGTTTGGCGAGCTATTCGTCCCAGACACTGTGCTTGAAAGCTGCTAAGGCTTCGGCATCCAGGCAGTTGACGATTTGATTCTTCTATGTGAGAAATATGTTCCAAAGTTGTCGGGCTGACTCTCCGGGCTGTTGAATTATGTGACTTAAATCGTCTGCGTCCGGAGGTCATACATGGCTCCCTTGAAAATTGGCCCTAAAAGCATCCTCAAGCTCTTCCCAGCTTCCAATTGAGTTTTCGGGGAGGCTTTTCAACCAGTGCCGAGCTGGTCCTTTCAACTTGAGGGGCAGGTATTTGATGGCGTGGAGATCATCTCCGCGAGCCATGTGGATGTGAAGGATAATGTCCTCAATCCAGACCCCAGGGTATGTCGTTCCATCGTATGCCTCTATGTTCACGGGTTTGAATCCCTCTGGAAATTCATGGTCCAGCACCTCATCGGTGAAGCATAGGGGGTGTGCGGCACCCCTGTATTTGGATGTGTCATGGCATTCTTCGGACGGCTGTAGCATTTGGTTTTGATTCCGAGCTGTTATTCGGTCAGTATAGTCGTTTGGGCGGCCATGATTCTGTGCCAGAGCGTGCTTCCTAGATCCGTAGATGGACTTGGCCATACCGCCTTTTTTGTGTAGGTCTTCACATAAATCGTGTGCTGACTTGTGCGCGACGTTGTTAGCCGCCCTGTCGCGGCCATGGGATGGTCGATCCGGCTGATCGGCCGTTTTATTTTTTGGCTGAATGGGCTCTAAAGCCTCGTCATCGAATTCAGACAACAGCTTGCGCTTTGGATAGCTCTTTGTGTGGTGACTGCCGCCGTACTTTTCTTCAGTGTCAAGCACTTTGTTCCATCTGCTGTTGAGGGAATTCTGCGCGGCCTTAAGCCTTCGCTTCTGCTTCTTAAGGCTCCTCGCGGTGGCGATAAGACTTCTATGGAGGTTCTCTTGTTCCAAGTGCCTTTCCGGGATGACGTGTGCATCATCGTCCGGACTGTTCTCCTCTCCGGAGACAGGTTGATGAGCTTTACCCTCGGCGTCGCCGTGGTCGGACAGCGGCTCTATACTATGTTCGTCGTCCGCTGGCTCATCCTGCTCCATCGCTGGGTCCATGTGGTCGTCGTTTCCTTTGGAGTCAACCGGGGTATTATTCTTTCTTGCACTGTTATCGTTGTTTTTGCTGAGGTGGGATTTGGAGCGGCGCCTACATCGTCGCTTTGGTTGCTTCTCGAGGGGACTATCCTTCACTGCATCCTCCCATTCCTCGTTGTTGTTTTCTTTGGGTGTATCCACCATGTATATATCGTGTGATAAAGTGGCTATCTAGCGCCCTGTGGGCGGTGGTTCCTGTTTCTCTCCTGCATCATCGTCCATACCATCGATGTCTTCGCAGTCGAAATCAAGCATGTCGGTTAAGTCGTCGACAGTGGTTATTAAGTGGGTGGTGGGTGGGGAACAAATTCCTTCGTCATCCGCTTCCCACTCGAGCCGGACATAGTTCGACTGAGGGTCTCCTGACAAGGAGAGAGACCTCAATGAATCTAGCACATCACCCAAGGGCGAGTGCTGGAAAATATCCGCGGAGGTAAACTCCATGATCGGTGCCCAATCAGATTGGATAGGCGCGGACGCAGGCGGTTCGGAGCCTGTGGTCAGGGACGAATCTAAGGGTCCGGTAACACAGGTCTCATAGGAGGTGAAATCAGTATTCGGCTCTATCGCCGCTAAGTGTGAGGCCTCCGTGGCGGGGTCCATCCACCCATCCTCGGATGGCACGATCTGCTTCGGATTGAGGGCCAGAGTAATCGCAGGTGCGATCACCCGAACACCGTCCGATGGCAGAGCTAAGTCATGCTCGTCGTGACTGTGCGGCGCGCCTGACACGAGCTCGAATCCGTCGAAGATCAAGTCTCCGTGGATATCGGCGGTGTAGTTCAAGCTTCCAAATCTGACCTGATGGCCAGGGGCATAGCTATCAATCTGCTCTAGATGACCAAGCGAGTTGGCCCGCAGTACGAAGCCGCCGAATACGAAGGTCTATCCGGGGAGAAAAACCTCACCCTGGATTGCATCGTTGCCGATGATCGAAGGAGCCATCAAGCCTTTACGTGACGGCATAGTGGAACTCTCAATGAAAGCACCAATGTTGGTGTCAAAACCAGCGGATCTTGGGTAGGGGGTCCCGAACTGTGCGTCTGAGGCTGATGGTAACAGGAGGCGGGGGACACAATGTTTACCCAGGTTCACGCCCTCTCGATGGAGGTAATACCCTACTTCCTGCTTGATTGATCTTGATGATATGAGTATTACAAGAGTTGATCTACCATGAGATTGTAGAGGCTAAACCCTAGAAGCTAGCCTATGATTATGATTGTTCTTGTCCTACAGACTAAACCCTCTGGTTTATATAGACACCGGAGGGGTCTAGGGTTACACAGAGTCGGTTACAAGGGAGGAGATCTACATATCTGAATTGCCAAGCTTGCCTTCCACGCAAAGGAGAGTCCCACCCGGACACGGGACGAAGTCTTCAATCTTTTATCTTCATAGTCCAACAGTCCGGCCAAAGTATATAGTCCGGCTGTCCGAGGACCCCCTAATCCAGGACTCCCTCAGCGGCCCCCCTTTCCTTCCTCCTCCCCCCTCCTTCCTTCTCTCCTAAATCCAACAAGGCAAGGGGGAATCCTACTCCCGGTGGGAGTAGGACTCCCCTTGGGGCGCGCCTAGGAGGCCGGCCCCCTCCCCCTTCTCCACTCCTTTATATACGGGGGAGGGGGGCACCCCATAGACACACAAGTTGATCATTGATCTTTAGCTGTGTGCGGTGCCCCCCTCCACCATAATCCACCTCGGTAATATTGTAGCGGTGCTTAGGTGAAGCCCTATTCCGGTAGCAACATCATCACCGTCATCATGCCATCATGCTGACAAAGCTCTCCCTCAAAGCTCTACTGGATCGTGAGTTCATGGGACATCACCGAGCCGAACGTGTGCAGATCACGGAGGTGTCGTGTCTTCAGTAGTAGATCGGTCAATCATGAAGACGTACGACTACATCAACCGCGTTGTCATAATGCTTCTACTTACGGTCTACGAGGGTACGTAGACGATACTCTCCCCTCTCGTTGCTATGCATCACCATGATCTTGTGTGTGCATAGGAAAATTTTGAAATTACTGTGTTTCCCAACACTGTGAACAGTTGCAAATTTGAAAACATGACGGCAACGGAGTGCCGATGCAATGCAAATGATGACATGATGAATGCAACAAACAAATAAAACACGCGACGACAACGAAGAACATGGAAGGCGTCTAGAGCGTCAGACTTGGGCTGTCACACCGGGAAGTCATGTTACTAGACCATGGCGAACCTACGAACTATGAAGAAGCTATGATGAGCCTAGATTCTGGTAAATGGCTTGAGGCCATGAAATCTGAGATAGGATCCATGTATGAGAACAAAGTGTGGACTTTGGTGGACTTGCCTGATGATCGGCAAGCCATTGAGAATAAATGGATCTTCAAGAAGAAGACTCACGCTGATGGTAATGTCACCATCTACAAAGCTCGACTTGTCGTAATGGTTTTTGACAAGTTCAGGGGGTTGACTATGATGAGACCTTCTCACCCGTAGCGATGCTTAAGTCAGTCCGAATCATGTTAGAAATTGCCGCATTTTATGATTATAATTTGTCAAATGGACGTCAAAACTGCATTCCTTAATGGATTTCTTAAAGAAGAGTTGTATATGATGCAACCAAAAGGTTTTGTCAATCCTAAAGGAGCTGACAAAGTGTGCAAGCTTCAGTGGTCCAGCTATGTACTGGTGCAAGCATCTCGGCATTGGAATATACGCTTTGATGAGGTGATCATATCATATGGTTTTATAAAAACTTTTCGGTGAAGCCTGTATTTACAAGAAAGTGAGTGGGAGCTCTATAGCATTTATGATATTATATGTAGATGACATATTGTTGATTGGAAATGATATAGAATTTCTGGATAGCATAAAAGGATACTTGAATAAGAGTTTTCCAATGAGAGACCTCAGTGAAGCTGCTTATATATTGGGCATTAAGATATATAGAGATAGATCAAGACACTTAATAGGACTTTCACAAACACATACCTTGACAAAGTTTTGAAGAAGTTCAAAATGGATCAGTCAAAGAAAGGGTTCTTGCCTATGTTACAAGGTGTGGAGTTGAGTCAGACTCAAAGCCCGACCACTTCAAAAGATATAGAGAAAATGAAAGTCATTCCCTATGCCTCAGCCATAGGTTCTATCATGTATGCTATGCTATGTACCAGACCTGATGTGTGCCTTGCCATAAGTCTGGCAGGGAGGTACCAAAGTAATCCAAGAGTGGATCACTGGACAGCGGTCAAGAACATCCCGAAGTACCTGAAAAGGACCAAGGATATGTTTCTCATTTATGGAGGTGACGAAGAGCTCGTCGCAAATGGTTACGTCGATGCTAGCTTCCACACCGATCCGAATGACTCTAAGTCACAAACTGGATACGTGTTTTTATTGAATGGTGGAGCTATCAGGTGGTGCGGTTCCAAGATAAGCATCATGGCGGGATCTACATGTGAAGCGGAATACATAGCTGCTTTGGAAGCAGCAAATGAACAAGTCTTGATCAAGCAGTTCATATCCGATCTAGGTGTAATACCTAGTGCATCGGGTCTAATGAAAATCTTTTGTGATAATACTGGAGCAATTGCCTTGGCAAAGGAATCCAGATTTCACAAGATAAGCAAACACATCAAGAGACGCTTCAACTCCATTCGTGAACAAGTCAAGGAGGGACACATGGAAATTTGCAAGATACATACGGATCTGAAAGTAGCAGACGCGTTGACTAAGCCTCTTCCACGAGCAAAACATGATCAGCACCAAGACTCCATGGGTGTTAGATTCATTACAATGTAATCTATATTATTGACTCTAGTGCAAGTGTGAGACTGAAGGAAATATTCCTTAGAGGCAATAATAAAGTTGTTATTTTATATTTCCTTATTCATGATAAAGGTTTATTATTCATGCTAGAATTGTACTGATTGGAAACCTAAATACATGTGTGAATACATAAACAAACACCATGTCCCTAGTGAGCCTCTACTTAACTAGCTCGTTGATCAAAGATGGTTAAGGTTTCCTAACCATGGACATGAGTTGTCATTTGATAACGGGATCACATCATTAGGAGAATGATGTGATGGAGAAGACCCATTAGTTAGCTTAGCATAATGATCGTTCATTTTTATTGCTATTGCTTTCTTCATGTCAAATACATATTCCTTCGACTATGAGATTATGCATCCCCCGAATACCTGAGGAATGCCTCGTGTGCTATCAAACATTACAATGTAACTAGGTGATTATAAAGATGCTCTACTGGTATCTCCGAAGGTGTTCGTTGTGTTGGCATAGATCGAAATTAGGATTTGTCACTCCGAGTATCGGAGAGGTATCTCTGGGCCCTCTCGGTAATACACATCATAAGCTTATAAGCAAATGACTAAGGAGTTAGTCACGAGGTGATGTATTACGGAATGAGTAAAGAGACTTGCCAGTAATGAGATTGAACTAGGTATGAAGACACCGATGGTCGAATCTCGAGTAAGTAACATACCGATGGACAAAGGGAATTGCGTATGTTGTCATAACGGTTCGACCGATAAAGTTCTTCCTAGAATATGTAGGAGCCAATATGGGCATCCAGGTTCTGCTATTGGTTATTGACCGGAGAGGTGTCTTGGTCATGTCCACATAGTTCTCGAACCCGTAGGGTGTGGCACCCCGGCTCAGAGCAATCGGTTTACCTTGCATTATCAGCCCAGAGATCTAGTCTTCTGGCAACACACAACAACTTGGTACAAAAAACAACCGCTTTATTAATGCTAGCGGAAACATAAGTTCCATATTACATCAGGTAGCGAGGCCAAGCGGCACACACGGTGCGGCTGAACAATATGTACATTATTTAATGAACATGAAGGGGCATCGATCACGACAACTACGCGGCAACGGAACGACGACGAAGCGGAACTCCATAGCATAGAGAAACCGATGTGGACACGGCCTAGACACGGGAAGCACTCCGATCTGGTAAGGCTTTCCTAAAATCTGGCATGACACGTCAGGTCAGTACATTGAATGTAATTGCAAACTCAAAACAAGTAAAAGCATAATGACTTCGTGAATATCCTAAAAAAATCAAAACTAGGGAAGGCTTGGATCTTAAATGTGATGTTTGTGTTCATGTGTAATGTCTCTTTTGAAGCACCTTGAACCCCACGTACAAACTGATCCGTGTGCACTCTAAATGTTAAAGTAACAAAAACCATCTTTTTTATACAGTTTTGCTAAAGCACATCTAGATGTGCAATAAGTATTGCACATCTAAGTCCTATGTCATTGATCTTATGTTGAGATTCGTGTGAATATTATTTTTTCTTTTTTCTTTTCCTCTTTATGATTGGTTCACTCACTTAGATGTGCAATAATTAGAGCACATCTAGATGTGCCCTAGACACATCTTTTTTTATAACAGTAACAAAAACCATCTAGGAGTCTGGACGTGAAAATTTTAGAAAGCGAGACCTGCAACTGACATATGACAACGAACGAATGGCCAGCGGGAGTTCATGGCCCAAATAAGGTGCTATACGGCCCAACATCAAAGAGCACAAGTAGGCCTCTTCTCTTTCTCTCTGCAGGCCCATTTCTCATTTTCTTTCTCACAGCCATTTTTCCACCGAGCGATCGATCGAGCTACAGGGACGTATAGGTTCTACGTATACTTTTTTGGCAGGAAATCAAGGTAGATGTTCTGAAATGAAATGTAAATTGTGGAATCACACACCATGCTCTTTCAACACAATTCCAACTGCTTATTGGATTCTGCATTTCTTATAGTTGTTGTCTTGTACTCCCTCCTTCTATAATACAGCAGGTGGCTGGATTTGGCGTGGACCTTCATGCATCTCCACACGACCTCTTCAGTGTGGGTTGGGTCGATGATCGCATAAGGCGAAGTCGGAGTCGTGTTCTCAACGTTTAAGGATGGCGATGACGCTTTTAGGGGAGGAGTGATGGCGATGACACATGCATGTTGTCTCGACGATACCCTCTTTGAAGTTGTGTGTGGGGGGGGGGGGGGGGGGGGGGGGACTTATGTGTGCCGCTCGGCGGCTGTGATAGTTTTCGCTTGGTCCTTCATAATTAACTAGGTAATCTGGTTTTCGGTCGGTTTTTCCCAATTAACTGAGCAACTCTTTTTTTTTTAATGAATGCAGGATAATTGTCATTTAAAAATAATGTCTTATATTATGGGATCGAGGGAATAGTTATTTTGAGTCGTGTTTTGGACGTTTGGTTCACTTTTGTGTGTTACACCGTTGTCAAGATTCCTCAAAGTGAAACACGGGTGGGTTGTGATCATGGTCAGCGGGCCACATATCACAGCGTAAATAAGGAAATGAAATTGCTCATAAATTTCTAAATACAATAGTATAATCGGATATATAAACATCTGCTGCCCCCCACTAGAGCAGAGCAGTGGCGACGCTAGAAGCAGCTGCATCAGCATGCATGCTTCAGAGTTGTGAAGATACTACTAAACAAATGGGGCACCTCTGCTTTGTGCAAGGTTTCGCGGCAGGGAGGTTTCTGTTCTGCGGTGCAACCGTGCGTGCGCATCCCAGCATCCAACGGCGCGCGCTTCTTTGACTGCTGCATAGGATTGCCATCTCGAGACGCGTGTATCGCCTCATGTGGCGAGGCTCATCGATAGCGTCGCGGCAAGGATGGAGACGAGAGCCAGCGTTGCCCTGCCCATCGCCGTCGCCGGGGCGCCGCCGACGTCGCTGTAGTCCGGAGGTGAGTTTGATCCTGGGCCTGGAGGGGACATCGACCCGAAGTCCGGTGGCGAGTTTGATCCGTACATAGGCGTCCCGGTGCTAGGGGTGTCCGGCGTCATTGGCGTCGGGGTGAATGGGGTCATCGGCGTCGGAGTCATCGGCGTGGTCGGCGTCAGAGTGGTCGGTGATGGCGGGGGCATGGTCCCTTGAGCGCCGCCGCTGCCATTTCAAATCACAAGAGAAAATTCAGGCCTCGGTTACAGATTAAGTACCGGCTACAGTTTTTTGTTTCAGTTGGTTATTCATTAGTAGGAACTTTTTACCTTGACGCTGGATACTGGCACGACCCTGAACCTGCAAAGGTCGAAATAAGTTCGCGTGAGAAGGAAACACAGGGGCTGAAAATTCAGTTGGAAAGATTCTGCCAAAACCGGCTGTAGTTCAAGGATGAGAATGTTTGGGAAGAAATGTATCATCATGTACGCGTGTCTTGGAGACGTTGAGCTTACTGGGATCGGTGGTGGTGATGGTGGCCGTGCCGCCAAAGTCGCAGCTGGTGGGGAGAGGGTTCTTCTGGTAGTAGCTGTTGAAGGCGTAGGACGCATGGTCGTGGATGGTATCCGGGTTGAAGCAGCTCCCACCTGTCTGGATGGCCGAGCAGTCTACGCCGCTGTAGCCGCACGCATAGTCCAGCGCCACCTGCAGCGCGGACGTGCTCGCGCTCTGGCTCGCCACGCACCACGTCCCGCCACCCCCACCGCCACCGCCACCGCCGATGCCTCCAGCAGCACCGCCGCCGCCCACGCCACCGACAGCTCCCCCGCCCGTAGCACCGCCGCCGCCCACGCCACCGCCAGTAGTACCACCACCGCCGGTGGCACCACCAGCAGCACCGCCACCGCCAATGCCACCTCCGCCGACGTCACCGCCGTCGTTCGCATCCGCCAGCGACGGGAACCTGGAGGACGCCGGCATAGCGTAGGATGCGGAAGTGGGCGTGGTGATCGTGGGGTACGATGGTTTCATCACCGAGACGGTGGTCAGGATCCTTGGGTGTTGGGTGAGTCGGTTGGATGCTTCCACTCTCCGCTGTTCTGTTCCTGCAGGGATGAAAAGAAGAAGAAACGTGTGAGGTGAAAAGATTTGCGAAATGTTACTGACACATGTCAAGTCAACTTTCTTTCCGTGGATGCACTCCCAATTCTACATGCAGCATCCAGATTTGGGTTCGTTCAAATGCCAGCACAGCCTTTCGCACCAAAACATCTCTGTCATGTCATACCTAATGCGCACACAAACAGATCTTTGAGGAAATAGAAAGCGGAGAACGGACAAGAACAGACAACTCACCGCAGCAGCAGAAGGCAAGGAGGAGGAGAAGGTAGGCAATGCAGTTGGACGGCCTAAGAAAACGAGCCATGGCTGTCTTCCTCCCTCAAGATCAAGAGCTCGGTCTCTGCTCCCGAACAAGCCCGAGGGTCGATGGATGGATGGGTACCTGACGAGGAGGGAAGTGTAAAGTAGGACCTTGCTGTCCCTGGGGGCAGTGCATATATACCTGACGCAATGTTGCGGAATCATAGGTTTCTTCCCCAACAGGGGAGGGGCAGGGAGGGAGGGAGGGAGGGAATAAGAGGAAACTTGGGAGTGGAGGCTGGGTCTGGGAGCTTTGCAGGGGCACGCAAGCCGGAGGACACAAAATATGGGAAAGAAACGCGTGGGAAAGTGAAAGGCTTCGGCCGATCGATCAGGGGGGCGGAGGAGATCTACCGGGAGGGCAAGCAAAAGCTGGACGAGGAGTACTTTGGAGGTGAAAGAATTCTTCATGTCGGACGCATTCCTCGAGTGCGCGCATCGGGATTGCGGCGAATACTTGGCTTTGCGGTTTTATATCGCTGGGTTTCGTACGAGGTTCCAGTATATTAACCGGATTTCCCAAAGGATTGGTAGGAAATGGCTGATATTTGGCTTAAAAATTGTCCTTTTTAAAGATGGATCTTTGGATAATTGGCCCACGTACTTGGTTGCACTAATCTTTGTAGTATAATCATAACTGGATACAGACAGTAGCGGCTTTGTCTAGAGGCCCACCTTAATGATCAAAATGGTGATTATAGTGGACATTAAAAAGCAAGAGAAATCCATAACGTAGGGCACCATCCTTTGATTTCCAATAAACCAGCCTGACCTTTCGTTTTATTATTAATTTCGGCTTACTTTTGCCGACAATTTTCCAATGGATATGTGTGGCATGGCCGCATGGACAAAGCTTGCTAGTTGTGCTCTAACTTCTTTCCTTTAGGTTGTTAGCCAATCCACTCCTTCACACCATAAAAAGGTAGAAAAGATTAAGGCGGTAGACAAAGTTAGCAGCGCCGACACCGCATGCTTGCACCGTTTTGACGGTGTTGTTTTCAAGCTTTGTCCCTCTCGATGCATCATTCATGACATGTGTCAAGATAAATCGTCCATGAAGGGATCCACCTTATTCTTAGATGTCTAGATGTAATCCAATGCTATAAGGCTAGTCATAGTAGGAGTAACTTATGTAATAACATAATGCATTTCGAGAATTTTTTACTTATGTGGTAAATAGTTAATGAGGAGTGGTAACATAATATGTTACTGTAACATAGCTCTTCCCAAGACAAGATGAGTCTACAAGCTATTAAATGAAGCCACATATGACACTATTACTATGTTACTTTGCACTATAAAGATAGTAACTTAGACTAGTGTCATACGCATGACATTAGTATAAGTTACTCCCCACTATAACCAGCCTAACTTTAGAGTTTTCATTTCTATGGCAAATTTCAGTCACATGTCGTGATGAGCGCATATGAAATTGTTTACCTTGACAATCAATCTAATTATTACAAGTCGTAAGAATACTTGGTATTGATTTTTCAACCACCGGCAGGCACCTGGGCCGGATGGCTTCCCAGGAGAGCTCTATAAGAAATGTCGGCATGTCATTAAGGGTGACCTTTTGCTAATGTTCCATGACTTGCTTAATGGTCAACCACAGCTATTCCACTTGAACTTTGAAATGGTAACATCGTTGTCAAAGAAAGAGGAGGCAATGTGTATTGAGCATTGTTGAGGAAATCGTTAACTGGTAGCTGCTCGGCTGGCTGGCGAGTAGGGGATTAATAAGCTAATCGGCAAGTTAATCGGCCATTTAATCAATTAATCGGACGATCTATCAGTTTATCGGCTATTCAGTGACTCTATGAGTAAGGATTAATCGGCAAGTTAACTGGTTAATCGGATGAATTCTTGAACAGGGGTATTGAGCAGTTCAAATCGATATGGCTATTTAATGTGAGCTTTAATTTTTTTTTACTAAAGTTAGCACTAACCGACTGACGCAGATTGCCGAGTGCAACCAACTCAGACGGCTTTCATACCGGAAGACACATACTAGAGGGTGTTGTCGTCTTACATGAAACACTTCACGAAATCCACTTGAAGAAACTGGATGGGCTGGTCTTCAAGGTGGATTTTGAGAAGGCGTACAATAAGATTAAATGGTCGTTCCTCCAACAGACCTTACGTATGAAGGGATTCGGCGATTCATGGAGGAAATAGGTCGATTCATTTGTACAGAAAGGCAGCGTCGAGATTAAAGTGAATGATGACATAGGTCATTATTTCCGGACACAAAAGGGCCTCAGACATGGGGGACTCGATGTCTCCTATCTTATTCAACATAGTGGCAAATATGTTGGTAATTCCGATAGGAAGAGCTAAAGAGGATGGCCAAGTAGGAGGATTAGTACCCCATCTTGTAGGTGGTGGGGTGTCCATACTACAGTACGCTGACGGTACTATTATTTTCATGGAACATGATCTCGCACAGGCCACAAATATGAAGCTGGTGATATGTCTGTTTGAGCAATTGTCGGGATTAAAGGTCAATTTTAATAAAAGCGAATTGTTCTGTTTTAGGAGAGCCAAAGATGAACAAGACACGTATAGACAATTGTTCGGATGTGAATTGGGTGCCCTTCCGTTTAGCTATTTGGGCATTACCAATTCATCATTGCAAGCTATCCAATGAGTGGAAGTGCATTGAAGACCGGTTTGAAAAAAAAACTAAGTTACTGGAAGGTTAAGCTTATGTCTTATGATGGACGGCTGGTACGGATAAATTCAGTACTCACAAATATGTCGATGTTCCTACTGTCTTTCTTTGAAGTACTCATAGGGGTACGAAAAATGTTAGACTTCTATTGATCATGATTTTTTGGGCAAAGCGATGAACTAAAGAGAAATACATGCTAACTAAGTGGGATACTATTTGTATACCAAAGGACCAGGGTGGGCTTGGGATTGATAATTTAGAGGTAAATAATAGATGTCTGCTCAGTAAATGCTCGTACATACTTTCGGTGAAGACCGAAGGTACGTGGGTATAGATTTTGCGTAATTAGTACCTGCAATCTAAAACCTTGGCCCAGGTTACCGTTAGACCCAATGATTCACCTTTCTGGAAGGGGCTGATAAGGACGAAAGCATCCTTCTTCCACAGGACTAAATTCATCACTGGAAATGGTAATTTGACTAGATTCTGGGAGGATACATGGCGCGGGGAGGAGCCTTTAATCACACAAGATCCGTCCCTTTATAATATTGTATAACATAAGGATGCTTATGTTGCTACAGTATTACAGTATGTCCCTATAAACATCCAGTTTGGAGATCTTTAGTAGGAAACCGATGGATGTGTGGTTACATCTAGTGCGGAGGTTAATGTACATTCAACTCTCTGACGAGCTAGATGTGATTCACTAGAGACTATCTGCTAATGGAATTTTCTAAGTGAAATCTCTGTATTTCGATTTAATTCACTCTGGTCCAATTCCAAAATCACCACATATTTGGAAGATTAAAGTGCCTCTAAGAATCAAATTCCTCATGTGTTTTGTTCATAAGGAGGTGATTTTGACTAAGGACAACTTAGCAAAGCGAAGATGGGAGGGTAGTCAATGATGTTGTTTTTGTGATCAACATGAAACTATTAAGCGTCTCTTTCTCAATTGTCCTTTCGCCAAACTCTTATGATGCTCGATTCATATAGCCTTTAATGTCATCCCTCCAAGTAGTATTAACACATTATTTGGGATGTGGCTAAATCAAGTGGAGCCAAACACTGCGGGGCATATTCAGATAGGAGTATGCGCATTACTTTGGGCTATATGGAACTGCAGAAATGACATGGTTTTTAACAGACAAACTCGTATAAATTTTTTGCAGGTTATTTTCAAGGCCACTACTTAGATCCGCACGTGGTCGTTACTCACTTCTGTGGAAAGCCAGGGACCTTTTGGGTACTGGGTTTACCCAGTGGGAGATGGTAGTTCGGGATATCAACAACCGGTTTGGATGGCGGTCCAATAATAGGCTAGGTGTTTAGTCTTCTTGACCTATTTTCACCAGTTGTGGCAAATTGTATATTCTTTTTCATCCATCTTAAGCTCCAAGTGAGCTTGTACCAGACTACCTTTTGGATATTGCTTTAATAATATGGATGCGTGCATCGTTCTGATGCAGGGGCAGGGGGTAATCCTCCTTTTCCAAAAAAAGTCCATTAAAAACTGATGAAGCTACTATGCCTTTATAGTGGTTGTGTCTAATGTTGTGACCCTTCATTTCTTGACCTTGTTAAGATGGTCTATTAGCAAGACTATCATGAAACAGTGCCATACCACCCAGTGTAAACACATATCCACTCCTGGCTTTAAACTCACTAACATTAGATATCCAATTTGAATCACAATATCTCTCTAGCCGGTCTACCCGAAAGTTTACCTTCATTTCCTGGAATGTTCGTGGATTAGGTGATCCGAGCAAATGTGTCTCTGCTAAGGTTGTTCTTATTGACGTTGTTCCCTCGGTAATTTGCATTCAGAGGTTGCAGCTACAAGTCATACCCATTTTCAAGGCTCACGAGATTCTGACTTTGAGTATGGCCCAGAATGTTGCCTTCCAGCCCAGCTCTAGGGTGTTTGATGGGCTGCTCACTACATGGAATGATCAGGCCTTGGGCTTGGTATCCTCAGCCCTGAGTCCTGGCCTGCTCACTAATACGTCTCCGTCGTACCTATAATTTTGAATTGTTTCATGCCAATATTATAAAACTTTTATAAACTTTTGGCTTTGGACTAACATATTGATCCAGTGACCAGCGCCAGTTCATGTTTGTTGCATCTTTTTGTTTCGCAGAAAATCATATCAAATGAAGTCCAAACGCGATAAAAATTTACGGAGAATTATTTTGGAATATACGTGATTTTTGGGACTTGGAATCAACGCTAACGGAGGCCCACGACCTCCACAACCCACCAGGGCACGCCAGGCACCCATGGCGCGCCCAGGTGTCTTGTGCCCACCCTGTAAGGCAGTTGGGGCCCTTCTTCTGGCACGAGAAGGATAATTTATGGAAAAAATCGTGTAAAAATTTCAGTGCAATTGGAGTTACGGATCTCCGGGAATTTAAGAAACGGTGAAGGGCCAGATCTGGGGAACGCGAAACAGAAGAGAATAGAGAGGGAGATCCAATCTAGGAGGGGCTCCCGCCCCTCCGCCGCCATGGAGGCCATGGAACAGAGGGGGAACTCGTCTCCCATCTATGGGGGAGGCCAAGGAGGAAGAATAAGGACGGGGCTCTCTCCCCCTCTCTCCCGGTGGCGCCGGAGTGCCGCTGGGGCAAGGATCATGACGGCGATCTACATCAATAATCTTGCTACCGCCAACACCAACTTTCTCCCCCTATATGCAGCAGTGTAACACCTCTTCTCCCCGCTATAATCTCTACTTAAACATGATGCTCAACTCCATATATTATTTCCCAATGATATTTGGCTATCCTATGATGTTTGAGTAGATCCATTTTGTCTTGTGGGTTAATCGTGATCTTGGTTGGTATGATTGTATATTTTATTTATGGTGTTGTCCTACGGTGCCCTCCGATTCGCACAAACGTGAGGGATCCCCGCTTTAGGGTGTTGCAATACGTTCATGATTTGCTTATGGTGCGTTGCGAGAGTGACAGAAGCTTAAACCTGAGTAGGTGGGTTGTTGCATATGGGATAAAGAGGACTTGATACTTAATGCTATGGTTGGGTTTCACAACCTTAATGATATTTAGTAGTTGTGGATGCTTGCTAGGGGTCCAATCATAAGTGCATATGATCCAAGTAGAGAAAGTATGTTAGCTCATGCCTCTCCCTCATGTAAGATTGCAAGAATGATTACTGGTACTTGTTATCTATTGCCTAGGGACAAATGACTTTCTCGTTGACAAAAGCTATCCACTTTTATTACCTTGCATTTATCCATAGTTTTATTCTCACAAAGTACTCGTAGTTTTGTTCTTGCAAAATAGTTTCATGCTTGTTTAAGGTAAAACAACGTTAAGTGTGCGTAGAGTTGTATCGGTGGTTGATATAACTTGAGGGAATATTTGTTCTACCTTTAGCTCCTCGTTGGGTTCGACACTCTTATTTATCAAAGAAGGCTACAAATGATCCCCTATATTTGTGGATAATCAAGATCTTTTTCTGGCGCCATTGCCAGGGAGCAATAGTGTGGGGTGAATATTCTCGTGTGTGCTTGTTTGCATTATCACTAAGTAGTTTTGGTTTCCTGTTCTAAGTTGTTCTCTATCTTTAGTTATGGATATGGAACACGAAATACACAAAAATTAGTTGTACTTGCTACTCATGGAGATGGGGAACCTCCTAAAACCCTCGATGGTCGTTATGTGAAAAATATTATGCACTACTTTGATAATCCTAAGAAAACTCATTCAACTTGATAATGGGAGTAACATTGGATCAACCTGAATACTTTAGGGATTATCGTTTGACTCATAAAGTGAAATTATTATGGGATCAAATTTATATGTTGCATTGGTATGCTAGGCAATTATGCTTGAGATATGATTATACTTGTTGCTCTAGGATGTACGCTCCACATCTTCCCTTTTCAAGCGAATTTAATGATAATGAAACCTTAGCTTCTTATGCTAAGGTATATATGATTACTATGATGTGGAATGAATAGAATAATGTGTTGCTTTTAAGGGTGCTTATGAAATTGAATCTTTGTTTGAAAAGTTTGAAGCTTTTGATGATTCGGTTTATAGACCTGAAAATTTTGCTATCCTTAAATATTGGTATGATACTTACAAATGAAATTATGATTTTGATGTATTTATTGAGAATGTCTCTGCTGTCCAAGAAGAGATTAATATTTTGCAGGATACTATGGAAGAAGAAATTGATGAAACTGTAGCTCATTTGATGAAAAGATGATGAGGAGATCGAAGAACAAAAGGAATAAGAGCGGATTAGCTACCCGTGCCCACCTTGTAATGAGAGTAGCTCTTCAACTCATACATAGTTTAATGTTCCGTCGTGCTTACCGAAGGATGAATGCTACGATAATTGCTATGATCCCGTTGATTCTTTTGAAATATCCATTTTTGATGAAATTGATGCTTGCTATGCTTGTGGCCAAGATGCCAATAGGAATTATGCTTAGGGAGATGAACTTGCTATGGTTACTTATATTAAGAATGAAATTGTTGCTATTGCACCCACACATGATAGTCCTATTATCTTTTTGAATTCTCCCAACTACACTATAACGGAGAAGTTTGCACTTATTAAGGATTATATTGATGGGTTGACTTTTACCGTAGCACATGATAATTTTGATGAATGTAATATGCATGCGCTTGCAGATCCTACTTGCAATTATTATGAGAGAGGAACTACATCTCCGCCTCTCTATGTTTCCAACACGAAAGAATTGTAAGAAACTTCTTATGTTATGTATTGGCCTTTATTTGATGTGCATGAATTGTTCTTGTATGACATGCCGATGCATAGGAAGAGAGTTAGACTTCGTCATTGCATTATATATGTTGCTTTGTGCTCATTAGTAAATGTCAAATCATTGTTAATTAAAATTGGCTTTGATATACCTTGGGTTCTACGTGGATTCATAACTTGAGCACTTTATGCCTAGCTTAATGGCTTTAAAGAAAGCACTGCCAGGGAGACAACCCAAACGTTTTAGAGAGTCATTTCTTTCTGTTGAGTGCTTTTATAAAGTTTAAAAACAAAAAAATATAGAGGGGAACTTAAAAACTTTTTCACAAAACGGAAGCGATTGGAAGTTATGCATTGGAGAAGTGAGGGTCGACCTTGAACACTTGTGTTCATGCTCATGGAAACAATGTAGAATTTTTCATGAAGATTCTCACAAAAATAATTAACCCCTTGTACAATTCCATTCTATTATAAAAATAATGTGCTAAGTTTTGCCTTTAGGATGAGTAAATTGCTTGTTGGTATGTGCGGTGCAAAAACAGAAACTTTGGCTGTAGTGCACGATTCTACATTTTTTTACTGGAACGTCGAAAGTTTCTGAAACTTTTTGCACAGTCTTTCTATAATTTTTTATTTTTTCCTAATATTTGAGAATTTTTGGAGTACCATAACTATGGTGAATGTTTAGATTACTACAGACTGTCCTGTTTAAGACAGATTCTGGTTTTGATGCATTGTTTTGCTTGTTTTGATGAGATTATCGATTCTATCGGTGGTATAAGGCATGGAAAAGTTATAGTACAGTAGCTACAATGCAAAAACAAAATATGAATTGGTTTGCAATAGTACTTAGAGTAGTGATTTGCTTTATTATACTAATGGATCTTACCGAGCTTTCTGTTGAGTTTTGTGTGGATGAAGTGGATCAAAGATCAAGGAGGTCTCAATATGAGGAGAAGAAGGAGAGGCAAGAGCTCAATCTTGGGGGTGCGCAAGGCACCCCAAGTAAATATTCAAGGAGACTCAAGCATCTAATCTTGGGGATTCCCCGGAAGGCCTCCCATCTTTCTTTAACAAGTATTGGTATGTTTTCGTTCTCATTTCGTTCATGTGATATGTGTGAATCTTGGAGCGTCTTTTGTGTTTAGTTTTCATTTTTTTATTTTATGCACCATGCTGGTATGAGATAGTCCATGGTTGATTTATAGAATGCTCATTGCACTTCACTTATACCTTTTGAGTATGTCTTTATAGAATGCTTCATGTGCCTCACTTATAGTTATATCATTTGAAGCTTGGATTGCCAATTTCTCTTCACATAGAAAACCGTTGGTTGCAGAATGCTCTTTTGCTTCACTTATATGTATTAGAGCATGGTCTTTTATGGAAAGAATTCAACTCTCATGCTTCACTTATATCTATTTAGAGAGTCAAAAGGAATTGGTCATTTGCATGGTTTTATAAAATCCTACATAAAACTTATGGATCATTGAATATGGTATGTTTGATTCCTTGCAATAGTTTTGCGATATAGAGATGGAATATGTGGGAGGTACTAGTAAAAGGTTGTGGTTAGTAAGAATATTGGTGTTAAGGTTTGTGATTCCTAAAGCATGCATGTATAGTCTCTCGTTAATCGTTATGCTATGAAGTTGGAGCATGATTTATTATTGATTGTCTTCCTTATGAGTGGTAGTCGGGGACGAGCGATGGTCTTTCCTACCAATCTATCCCCCTAGGGGCATGCGTAGTAGTACTTTGCTTCGAGGGATAATAAACTTTTGCAAGAAGCATATGAGTTCCTTATGACTAATGTGAGTCCATGGATTATATGCACTCTTACCTTTTCGCAATTTGCTAGCCTCTTCGCTACCATGCATTGCCCTTTCTCACCTCAAGATCCGGTGCAAACTTCGCCGATGCATCCAAACCCCGTGATATGATACACTATATCACACATAAGCCTTATTATATCTTCCTCAAAACAGCCACCATACCTACCTATTATGTCCTTTCCATAGCCATTCTGAGATATATTGCCATGCAAATTCCACCGCTTCCGTTTCGATGACTTGAGCATTTATTGTCATATTGCTTTGCATAATCATATAGTTGACATAGTGTTTGTGGCTCAGCCACCGTTCATCATTTTTCATACATGTTACGCTAGATCATTGCACATCCTGGTACACTGTCAGAGGCATTCATATAGAGTCATATTTTGTTATAGGTGTCGAGTTGTAATATTGAGTTGTAAGTAAATAGAAGTGTGCTCATCAATTTTCATTATTAGAGCATTGCCCAAATGAGGAAAGGATGATGGAGACTATGATTCCCCCACAAGTCGGGATGAGACTCCGGACAATAAGAGAAAAAATTATAAAAAAGGAAAAAAAAGAAAAAAAGAAAGAAAAAAAAGAAAGAAAAAAGGGAAAAAAGGAAATAAGGAGAGAAGGGGCATGCTAGTTCCACACTTGTGCTTCAAAGTAGCACCATGTTTTTCATGTAGAGAGTCTCCTATTTAGTCACTTTAATATATCAGTGCAAATTTTTCATTATAGGATTAGATGCACACCCACTTAGTTTCATATTGAGCTTTCATACACTTATTGCTCTTAGTGCATCTGTTGCATGGAAATCCCTACTCCTCGCATTGATATCAATTGTTGGGCATCTCCATAGTCCGTTGGTTAGTCGCATCGATGTGATACTTCCTTACTTTTTTGTCTTCTCTATATTTACCCCTATCATCATACTCTATTCCACATGTAGTGTTATATCCAGGGCTTGCACTCATGTATTGCGTGAGGGTTGAAAAATCTAAAGCGTGTTAAAAAGTATGAACCAATTGCCCAGCTTGTCATCGGGGTTGTGCATGATAAATACTTTGTGTTAAGAAGACATAGCATGACAAGACTATATGATTTTGTAGGGATACCTTTCTTTAGCATTGATATTTTGAAAGACATGATTGTTTGTTGGGATGCCTGAGTATTGACGTCTTTATATCAAATTATAGACTATTGCTTTGAATCACTTATGTCTTAATATTCATGCCATGATTAGATATATGATCAAGTTTATGCTAGGTAGCATTCCACATCAAATATTATCTTTTTTATCATTTACCTACTCGAGGACGAGCAGGAATTAAGCTTGGGGATGCTGATATGTCTCCGTTGTATCTATAATTTTTGATTGTTTCATGCCAATATTATGAAACTTTTATAAACTTTTGGCAACATTTTATATGCTTTATTTGGACTAACATATTGATCCAGTGCCCAGTGCCAGTTCCTGTTTGTTGCATGTTTTTTGTTTCGCAGAAAATCCATATCAAACGAAGTCCAAACACGATAAAAATTTACGAAGAATTATTTTGGAATATACGTGATTTTGGGACTTGGAATCAACGCTAACGGAGGCCCACGACCTCCACAACCCACCAGGACGCGCCAGGCATGTTGGAAATATGCCCTAGAGGCAATAATAAAAGTATTATTATTATATTTCCTTGTTCATCATAATTGTCTTTTATTCATGCTATAACTGTATTATCCGGAAATCGTAATACACGTGTGAATACATAGACCACAATATGTCCCTAGTGAGCCTCTAGTTGACTAGCTCGTTGTGATCAACAGATAGTCATGGTTTCCTGGCTATGGACATTGGATGTCGTTGATAACGGGATCACATAATTAGGACAATGATGTGATGGACAAGACCCAATCCTAAGACTAGCACAAAAGATCGTGTAGTTCATTTGCTAGAGCTTTGCCAATGTCAAGTATCTCTTCCTTTGACCATGAGAGCGTGTAACTCCTGGATACCGTAGGAGTGCTTTGGGTGTATCAAACGTCACAACGTAACTGGGTGACTATAAAGGTGCACTACAGGTATCTCCGAAAGTATCTATTGTTTTATGCGGATCGAGACTGGGATTTGTCACTCTGTGTAAACGGAGAGGTATCTCTGGGCCCACTCGGTAGGACATCATCATATGCGCAATGTGACCAAGGAGTTGATCACGGGATGATGTGTTACGGAACGAGTAAAGTGACTTGCCGGTAACGAGATTGAACAAGGTATTGGATACCAACGATCGAATCTCGGGCAAGTAACATACCGATAGACAAAGGGAATTGAATACGGGATTGATTAAGTCCTTGACATCGTGGTTCATCCGATGAGATCATCGTGGAACATGTGGGAGCCATCATGGGTATCCAGATCCCGCTGTTGGTTATTGACCGGAGAACGTCTCGGTCATGTCTACATGTCTCCCGAACCCGTAGGGTCTACACACTTAAGGTTCGATGACGCTAGGGTTATAAAGGAAGTTTGTATGTGGTTACCGAATGTTGTTCGGAGTCCCGGATGAGATCCCGGACGTCACGAGGAGTTCCGGAATGGTCCGGAGGTAAAGATTTATATATGGGAAGTCCTATTTTGGCCACCGGAAAATGTTCGGGATTTTTCGGTATTGTACCGGGAAGGTTCTAGAAGGTTCCGGAGTGGGGCCCACCTGCATGGGGGGACCCACATGTACGTGGGTAGTGGGGGCAAGGCCCCACACCCCTGGTTAAGGCGCACCAAGATCCCCCCTTAGAAGGAATAAGATCATATCCCGAAGGGATAAGATCAAGATCCCTAAAAAGGGGGGATAACAATCGGTGGGGAAGGAAATAATGAGATTTCTTTCCTCCCACCTTGACCAACGCCCCAATGGACATGGAGGGCAAGAAACCAGCCCCTCCACCCCTATATATAGTGGGGAGGCGCATGGGAGCTATACACGAAGTTCTGGCACAGCCCTACCTCTCTTCCTACTCCTCCTCTCCCATGGTGCTTGGCGAAGCCCTGCTGGATTGCCACGCTCCTCCACCACCACCACGCCGTTGTGCTGCTGTTGGATGGAGTCTTCCTCAACCTCTCCCTCTCTCCTTGCTGGATCAAGGCGTGGGAGACGTCACCGGGCTGTACGTGTGTTGAACGCGGAGGTGCCGTCCGTTCGGCACTAGGATCATCGGTGATTTGAATCACGACGAGTACGACTCCATCAACCCTGTTCACTTGAACGCTTCCGCTTAGCGATCTACAAGGGTATGTAGATGCACTCTCTTTCTACTCGTTGCTGGTCTCTCCATAGATAGATCTTGGTGACACGTAGGAAAATTTTGAATTTCTGCTACGTTCCCCAACAGTGGCATCATGAGCTAGGTCTATTGCGTAGATTCTTTGCACGAGTAGAACACAAAGTAGTTGTGGGCGTTGATGTTGTTCAATATGCTTACCGTTACTAGTCCAATCTTGTTTCGACGGTATTGTGGGATGAAGCGGCCCGGACCGACCTTACACGTACTCTTACGTGAGACAGGTTCCACCGATTGACATGCACTTGGTGCATAAGGTGGCTAGCGGGTGCCAGTCTCTCCCACTTTAGTCGGAACGGATTCGATGAAAAGGGTCCTTATGAAGGGTAAATAGCAATTGGCATATCACGTTGTGGTCTTGCGTAGGTAAGAAACGTTCTTGCTAGAAACCCATAGCAGCCACGTAAAACATGCAACAACAATTAGAGGACGTCTAACTTGTTTTTGCAGGGTATGCTATGTGATGTGATATGGCCAAGAAGAATGTGATGAATGATATGTGATGTATGAGATTGATCATGTTCTTGTAATAGGATTCACGACTTGCATGTCGATGAGTATGACAACCGGCAGGAGCCATAGGAGTTGTCTTTATTTATTGTATGACCTGCGTGTCATTGAAGAACGCCATGTAAACTACTTTACTTTATTGCTAAACGCGTTAGTCATAGAAGTAGAAGTAGTCGTTGGCGTGACAACTTCATGAAGACACGATGATGGAGATCATGATGATGGAGATCATGGTGTCGTGCCGGTGACGATGATGATCATGGAGCCCCGAAGATGAAGATCAAAAGGAGCAAAATGATATTGGCCATATCATGTCACTATTTGATTGCATGTGATGTTTATCATGTTTATGCATCTTGTTTGCTTAGGACGACGGTAGTAAATAAGATGATCCCTTACAAAATTTCAAGAAGTGTTCTCCCCTAACTGTGCACCGTTGCTACAGTTCGTCGCTTCTAAGCACCACGTGATGATCGGGTGTGATGGATTCTTACGTTCACATACAACGGGTGTAAGACAGTTTTACACAGCGAAAACACTTAGGGTTAACTTGACGAGCCTAGCATGTGCAGACATGGCCTCGGAACACGGAGACCGAAAGGTCGAGCATGAGTCGTATGGTAGATACGATCAACATGAAGATGTTCACCGATGATGACTAGTCCGTCTCACGTGATGATCGGACACGGCCTAGTTGACTCGGATCATGTGATCACTTAGATAACCAGAGGGATGTCTATCTAAGTGGGAGTTCATAAGATGAACTTAATTATCCTGAACATAGTCAAAAGACCTTTTGCAAATTATGTCGTAAGCTCGCGCTTTAGTTCCACTGTTTAGATATGTTCCTAGAGAAAATATAGTTGAAAGTTGATAGTAGCGATTATGCGATCAGTAGAAAGCTTATGTCCTTAATGCACCGCTCAGTGTGCTGAACCCCAACGTCGTTTGTCGATGTTGCGAACATCGGACATACACATTTTGATAACTACGTGATAGTTCAATTAAATGGTTTAAGTAGAGGCACCAAAGACGTTTTCGAAACGTCGTGGAACATATGAGATGTTTCGAGGGCTGAAATTGGGATTTCAGGCTCGTGCCCACGTCAAGAGGTATAAGACCTCCGACGATTTTCTTAGCCTGCAAACTAAGGGAGAAAAGCTCAATCGTTGAGCTTGTGCTCAGATTGTCTGAGCACAACAATCACTTGAATCGAGTGGGAGTTGATCCTCCAGATGAGATAGTGATGTTTCCCCAAAGTCATTGCCACCAAGCTGCTAGAGCTTCGTGATTAACTATAACATATCAGGGATAGATATGATGATCCTTGAAATATTCATGATGTTTGACACCGCGAAAGTAGAAATCAAGAAGGAGCATCAATTGTTGATGGTTGGTGAAACCACTAGTTTCAAGAAGGGCAAGGGAACAAAGGGATACTTCATGAAACGGCAATTCAGCTGCTGCTCTAGTGAAGAAACCCAAGGTTGAACCCAAACCCGAGACTAAGTGCTTCTGTAATAAGGGGAACAACCACTGGAGCAGCATTACCCTAGATACTTGGTAGATGAGAAGGCTGGCAAGGTCGATAGAAGTATATTGGATATACATTATGTTAATGTGTACTTTACTAGTACTCCTAGTAGCACCAGGGTATTGGATACCGGTTCGGTTGCTAAGTGTTAGTAACTCGAAATAAAAGCTACGGAATAAACGGAGACTAGCTAAAGGTGAGCTGACGATATATGTTGGAAGTGTTTCCAAGGTTGATATGATCAAGCATCGCACGCTCCCTCTACCACCGAGATTGGTGTTTGCGTTGAGCATAGACATGATTGGATTATGTCTATCGCAATACGATTATTCATTTAAGGAGAATAATGGTTACTCTATTTTTGAATAATACCTTCAATGGTCTTGCACCTAAAGGAATGGTTTATTGAATCTCGGTCGTAGTGATACACATTTTCATGCCAAAAGATATAAGATAGTAATGATAGTACCACTTACTTGTGGCACTGCCATGTAAGTCATAATGGTATAAAACGCATGAAGAAGCTCCATGTTGATGGATCTTTGGACTCACTCGTTTTTGAAAAGTTTGAGACATGCGAACCATGTCTATTGGTGTATATGCATGAAGAAACTCCATGCAAATGGATCGTTCGGACTCACTTGATTTTGAATCACTTGAGATATGCAAATCATACCACATGGGCAAGATGACTGAAAAGCCTCATTTTCAGTAAGATGGAACAAGATAGCAACTTGTTGGAAGTAACACATTTTGATGTGTGCAGTCGAATGAGTGCTGAGGCATGCAGTGAATATCATTATGTTCTTACTTCACAGATGATTCGAGTAAATGTTGAGTATATTTACTTGATGAAACACAAGTCTGAATTATTGAATGGTTCAAGTAATTTCAGAGTGAAGTAGCAGATCATTGTGACAAGAGGATAAAATGTCTATGATATGATCATAGAGATGAATATCTGAGTTACGAGTTTTGGCACACAATTAAGACATTGTGGAAATTGTTTCGCAATTAATACCGCCTGGAACACCATAATGTGATGGTGTGTCCGAACATCATAGTTGCACCCTATTGGATATGGTGCGTACCATGATGTCTCTTATCGAATTACCACTATCGTTCATGGGTTAGGCATTAGAGACAACCACATTCACTTTAAATAGGGCACCACGTAATTCCGATGAGATGACACCGTATGAATTATGGTTTAGAGAAACCTAAGTTGTCGTTTCTTAAAAGTTTGGGGCTGCGACGCTTATATGAAAAAGTTTCAGGTTGATAAGCTCGAACCCAAAGCGGATAAAATGCATCTTCATAGGAAACCCAAAACAGTTGGGTATACCTCCTAATTCAGATCCGAAAGCAATATGGATTGTTTCTAGAATCGGGTCCTTTCTCGAGGAAAAGTTTCTCTCGAAAGAATTGAGTGGGAGGATGGTGGAGACTTGATGAGGTTATTGAACCGTCTCTTCAACTAGTGTGTGACAGGGCACAGGGAGTTGTTCCTGTGGCACCTACACCAATTGAAGTGGAAGCTTATGATATTGATCATGAAACTTCGGATCAAGTCACTCCCAAACCTCGTAGGATGACAAGGATGCGTACTACTTCAGAGTGGTACGTAATCCTGTCTTGAAGGTCATGTTGCTAGACAACAATGAACCTACGAGCTATGGAGAAGCGATGGTGGGCCCGGATTCCGATAAATGGCTTGAGGCCATAAAATCCGAGAGAGGATCCATGTATGAAAACAAAGTGTAGACTTTGGTAGAATGGCTCGATGGTCGTAAGGCTAATGAGTACAGATGGATTTCAAAAGGAAGACGGACAATGATGGTAAATGTCACCATTAAGAAAGCTCGACTTGTCGTTAAGATGTTTTCCGACAAGTTCAAGGAGTTGACTACGATGAGATTTTCTCACTCGTAGCGATGCTAAGAGTCTGTTGGAATTATATTAGCGATTACTGCATTATTTATGAAATCTTGCAGATAGGATGTCAAAACATTGTTTCCTCGACGATTTTAATGAGGAAAGGTTGTATGCAAAGCTCCAGCAATCCTTCTAAGGACTGGATTGAGCATCTCGGAGTTGGAATGTATGCTTTGATGATGATCAAAAAATTTGGGTTTGTACAAAGTTTATGAGAAACTTGTATTTCCAAAGAAGTGAGTGGGAGCACTATAGAATTTCTGATGAGTATATGTTGTTGACATATTGTTGATCAGAAATGACGTAGAATTTCTGGAAAGCATATAGGGTTATTTTGAAAGTGTTTTTCAATGGAAAGCCTGGATTAAGCTACTTGAACATTGAGCATCAAGATCTATAAGGATAGATCAAAATGCTTAATAATACTTTCAAATGAGCACATACCTTGACATGATCTTGAAGGTGTTCAAGATGGACCAGTCAAAGAAGGAGTTCTTGCCTGAGTTGTAAGGTAGAAGTTAAGACTTAAAGCTCGACCACGGCAGAATAGAGAGAAAGGACGAAGGTCGTCCCCTATGCTTAAGACGTAGGCTCTTCAGTATGCTATGCTGTGTACCGCACCTGAAGTGTGCCTTGCCATGAGTCAGTCAAGGGGTACAAGAGTGATCCAAGAATGGCTCACAGGATAGCGGTCAAAGTTATCCTTAGTAACTAGTGGACTAAGGAATTTTCTCGATTATGGAGGTGGTAAAAGAGTTCGTCGTAAAGGTTACGACGATGCAAGCTTGACACCTATCCGGATAGCTCTGAGTAGAGAGACCGGATACATATAATGGAGCAATAATTTAGAATAGCTCCAAGTAGAACAGTTGTTTGGAATAGCTCCAAATAGAGCGTGGTAGCTGCATCTAGGAGATGACATAGAGATTTGTAAAGCACACACGGATCTGAAAGGTTCAGACCCGTTGACTAAAACCTCTCTCACAAGCAACATGATCAAACATAAAACTCATTGAGTGTTAATCACATAGTGATGTGAACTAGACTACTGACTCTAGTAAACTCTTGGGTATTAGTCACATGGCGATGTGACCTGTGAGTGTTAATCCCATGGCGATGTGAACTAGATTATTGACTCTAGTGCAAGTGGGAGACTGTTGGAAATATGCCCTAGAGGCAATAATAAAAGTATTATTATTATATTTCCTTGTTCATCATAATTGTCTTTTATTCATGCTATAACTGTATTATCCGGAAATCGTAATACACGTGTGAATACATAGACCACAATATGTCCCTAGTGAGCCTCTAGTTGACTAGCTCGTTGTGATCAACAGATAGTCATGGTTTCCTGGCTATGGACATTGGATGTCGTTGATAACGGGATCACATCATTAGGACAATGATGTGATGGACAAGACCCAATCCTAAGACTAGCACAAAAGATCGTGTAGTTCATTTGCTAGAGCTTTGCCAATGTCAAGTATCTCTTCCTTCGACCATGAGAGCGTGTAACTCCTGGATACCGTAGGAGTGCTTTGGGTGTATCAAACGTCACAACGTAACTGGGTGACTATAAAGGTGCACTACAGGTATCTCCGAAAGTATCTATTGTTTTATGCGGATCGAGACTGGGATTTGTCACTCCGTGTAAACGGAGAGGTATCTCTGGGCCCACTCGGTAGGACATCATCATATGCGCAATGTGACCAAGGAGTTGATCACGGGATGATGTGTTACGGAACGAGTAAAGTGACTTGCCGGTAACGAGATTGAACAAGGTATTGGATACCGACGATCGAATCTCGGGCAAGTAACATACCGATAGACAAAGGGAATTGAATACGGGATTGATTAAGTCCTTGACATCGTGGTTCATCCGATGAGATCATCGTGGAACATGTGGGAGCCATCATGGGTATCCAGATCCCGCTGTTGGTTATTGACCGGAGAACGTCTCGGTCATGTCTACATGTCTCCCGAACCCGTAGGGTCTACACACTTAAGGTTCGATGACGCTAGGGTCATAAAGGAAGTTTGTATGTGGTTACCGAATGTTGTTCGGAGTCCCGGATGAGATCCCGGACGTCACGAGGAGTTCCGGAATGGTCCGGAGGTAAAGATTTATATATGGGAAGTCCTATTTTGGCCACCGGAAAATGTTCGGGATTTTTCGGTATTGTACCGGGAAGGTTCTAGAAGGTTCCGGAGTGGGGCCCACCTGCATGGGGGGACCCACATGTACGTGGGTAGTGGGGGCAAGGCCCCACACCCCTGGTCAAGGCGCACCAAGATCCCCCCTTAGAAGGAATAAGATCATATCCCGAAGGGATAAGATCAAGATCCCTAAAAAGGGGGGATAACAATCGGTGGGGAAGGAAACAATGAGATTTCTTTCCTCCCACCTTGGCCAACGCCTCAATGGACATGGAGGGCAAGAAACCAGCCCCTCCACCCCTATATATAGTGGGGAGGCGCATGGGAGCTATACACGAAGTTCTGGCACAGCCCTACCTCTCTTCCTACTCCTCCTCTCCCATGGTGCTTGGCGAAGCCCTGCTGGATTGCCACGCTCCTCCACCACCACCACGCCGTTGTGCTGCTGTTGGATGGAGTCTTCCTCAACCTCTCCCTCTCTCCTTGCTGGATCAAGGCGTGGGAGACGTCACCGGACTGTACGTGTGTTGAACGCGGAGGTGCCGTCCGTTCGGCACTAGGATCATCGGTGATTTGAATCACGACGAGTACGACTCCATCAACCCCGTTCACTTGAACGCTTCCGCTTAGCGATCTACAAGGGTATGTAGATGCACTCTATTTCTACTCGTTGCTGGTCTCTCCATAGATAGATCTTGGTGACACGTAGGTAAGTTTTGAATTTCTGCTACGTTCCCCAACAAGGCACCCCCTGACGCGCCCAGGTGTCTTGTGCCCACCCCGTAAGGCGGTTGGGTCCCTTCTTCTGGTGCAATAAGAACAATTTATGGAAAAAAAATTGTGTAAATTTTTTAGTGCAATTGGAGTTACGGATCTTCGGTAATTTAAGAAACAGTGAAGGGCCAGATCTAGGGAACACGAAATAGAAGAGAACAGAGAGGGGGATACAATCTCGGAGGGGCTTTGGCCCCTCCGCCACCATGGAGGCCATGGACCAGAGGGGGAACTCTCCTCCCATCTAGGAGGGAGTCCAAGTAATAAGAAGAAGGATGGAGCTCTCTCCCCCTCTCTCCCGGTGGTGTCGGAGTGCCACCGGGGCAAGGATCATGACGGCGATCTACATCAACAATCTTGCTACCGTAAACACCAACTTTCTCCCCCTCTATGCAGCGGTGTAACACCTCTTCTCCCGCTGTAATCTCTACTTAAACATGATGCTCAACTCCATATATTATTTCCCAATGATATTTAGCTATCCTATGATGTTTGAGTAGATCCATTTTGTCGTGTGGGTTAATCGTTGTGACACCCCCAATTCAATCGTACACTAATCATACACGCAAATGTGTACGATCAAGATCAAGGACTCACGGGAAGATATCACAACACATCTCTAGACACAAATTAAAACAATGCAAGCTTTATATTACAATTCAGGGGCCTCGAGGGCTCGAATACATAAGTTCAAATTCAAACAAGTCAGCGGAAGCAACATTATCTGAGTACAGACATGAGTTAAACAAGTTTGCTTTTAAGAAGGCTAGCACAAAAGTAGCAACGATCGAAAAGGCAAGGCCTCCTGCCTGGTACCTCCTAACTAATCCTCGAAGCCGAAATCCATGTAGAAACATCCTCGGAGTCCTCTGGCTCCTGGACTCCATCATCTGGTTGCGACATCCGAGAAAAATGGAAGAGGGGGGAAAGAGGGAGCAAAGCAACCGTTAGTACTCATCCAAAGTACTCGCAAGTAAGGATCTACACTACATATGCATTGGTATCAATGAAATGGATAATATCTGTGGACTGAACTGCAGAATGTCAGAATAAGAGGGGGATAGCTAGTCCTATCGAAGACTACGCATCTGGCAGCCTCCACCATGAAGCATATAGAAGAGAGTATATGGCAAGTTCACCAAGTATCATCGTATAACATAATCCTACCCGACGATCCTTCCCTTGTCGCCCTGTGAGAGAGCGATCACCGGGTTGTATCTGGCACTTGAAAGGGTGTGTTTTATTAAGTATCCGGTTCTAGTTGTCATAAGGTCAAAGTAAAACTCCGAGTCATCCTTTTATCGAGGGACACGGCTATTCAAATAGATTAACTTCCCTGCAGGGGTGCACCACATAACCCAACACGCTCGATCCCTCTGGCCGGACACATTTTCCTGGGTCATGCCCGGCCTCGGAAGATCAACACGCTGCAACACTACCTACGCACAACAGAGAGGTCAGCACGCCGGTCTAAATCCTATACACGCAGGGGTCTGGGCCCATTGCCCATTGCACACCTGCATGTTGCGAGGGCGGCCGGAAGCAAACCTAGCCTCCCTAATACAAGAGCAGGCGTTCCAGTCCAATCTGGCGCGAGCCGCTCAGTCGTTGACGTCAAGAAGGCTTCGGCTGATACCACGACGTCGAGTGCCCATAACTGTTCCCACGTAGTTGGTTAGTGCGTATAGGCCAGTAGCCAAACTCAGATCAAATACCAAGATCTCGTTAAGCGTGTTAATTGATGTAACTATGGACGCCGACCAGGGGCCAGGCCCACCTCTCATCTAGGTGGTCTCAACCTCCCCTGTCGCTCCACCACAAAGTAACAGTCGGGGGCCGTCGGGAACCCAGGCCCACCACTACCGGGATGGAACCACCTGTCCTTTCAGCCCCCACATCGAAATAACTTGTGGGTACTCAACGATCCGACTCGACTTTAGTCACCACATGTATCATATATAATGTATATAAGTATATACCCGTGATCACCTCCCGAGTGATCACGACCCGATAGTATAGCATGGCAGACGGACAAGAATGTAGGGCCACTGATGGAATACTAGCATCCTATACTAAGCATTTAGGATTACAAGTAAAGGTAACAACAGTGGTAGCAAAGACAGGCTATGCATCAGGATAGGAATAACGGAAAACAGTAACATGCTACACTACTCTCATGCAAGTAGTAGAGAGAAGAATATGCGATATCTGGTGATCAAGGGGGGAGGGGGGCTTGCCTAGTTGCTTTGGCAAGGAGGGGTCGTCAACTCCGTAGTAGTGCTGGGGTCGCTGACAGTCTCAGGGTCTACAAGAAAGAATTAACGGAGGGGGAATACAATAAATAACAGAGCAATCAAAGCATCACAAAGCGTAACATGGCAATGAGCGGTGCTAGAGGTGACCTAACGCAGTACTAGGTGCTACTGGCGAAGGGGGAAAACATCCGGGAAGTATTCCCGGTGTTTTGCGTTTTCGGACAGATGAACCGGAGGTGAAATGTTGCGCGTTCACTATGCTAGGGACGTGTGGCGGATGAACGAACTGCGTATTCAAATCCGTCTCGTCGTTTTGAGCAACTTTCATGTATAAAACTTTTTCATCTAACTTACAGTTTATTTTCTATGATTTTTTAAAGACTTGACAATATTCTGAATTTACTATTAATTCTAAAACGGAGTTATTGCACCAGCTTGATGTCATCATGACGTCATCAGTCAAAACTGTCCGTTGACTGCTCAGACAGGGCAGTGGGGCCCATCTGTCATTGACCCAGCTTAACTAAATAGGTTTAACTTAACTAACCTAGTTAATTAGGTTAACTAACCAAAATTAATTAATTTAATTAAGTAATTAATTAATTAATTTTATTATTATTATTATTATTTTGAAATCTCTCTTTTAAAATCTTTGTACAGGGGCTGGGCCCCACCTGTCAAAGGCCCATAGGCCATAACGGGTGCGGGTTATTGGGCGCGGGCACGGGCGCCCGATGGGGCGAACCTGAGCGCGGCGTTGACCGGACGCAGGGGCGCACCGGCGAGGAGGAGCGGCTCATGCGCGGCGGCCGGTGCAGCAGGGCGGGGTGGAGGAGGGCAGGGGTGGTCGTGGCGAAACGCCGGCCGTGGCCGCGAGCGGTGAAGGCGCGCATCGCGGCGGAGGCAAGGCCACAGCAAGGCCGTGAAGCAGCGGGCGGGCGCTGGCTGCACGGGGTGGCACAGCGCGGTGGTGGTGGAGATTGGCGACAAAGCGGAGCGGGGCACATCGGCGGCAGCTGTGGGTGAGCAGAGACGAGTGAGCGCGAAGGCGGGCGACGCGACGTGAAGCAGGGCGCGGGCCGCGGTGGTGGAGCAGCAACAGCGGAGGGAGCTCGACGGGTGTGGTAGGGCGCCGCCAGGGGTGGGCGAGCAGCGTACAGAGGGGGACGCCGGGGAGGCGTTGCACGGCTGGAGCGCGGGCGCAGCGGGCGGTAGAAGTGGACGACGGCGAAGCGAGCGACCGCGAGCTAGGACAGGGGAAGGTGGGCGCGGGCGCGGGCGCGGGGCGCTTGCAGGAGCTGTGGGCGCGCGGGGAGTGAGCGTGTCCAGGGGCGTAGAGGGCGCGAGCAGGGGGGCGGCGACCGCGAGCTCGACAGGAGCTCGGGCGCGGTCGAGCGACGACCTCGGGCTAGGCGAACGCGCGAGGGGAGGCGCAGAGCGGGTCACGACTCGGGCGAAGTAGGCGTGGGGCGCGGCTTAAACAGTGGGGATTCGAGGGGGAGAAGGGAATCGAACAACGGCTCATAACGGTGCTTGCTGAAGGCCCGACGAAGATAGGGCTCATCGGAGAGGCACAGATCGATGGGTGGACGGCTGCATCGATGTCGGGGAAGAAGAGGATGAAGGCGATGCTGCAGTCCGACACTTGCGATTTCGAATGCTGATGACGTCGAGGAGGTCGCGGTGAAGCTCTTGTAAAGCTCCTCGTGGCTCGGAGTGCCAGTGGCCACGGCAAAGAGGAGGCGGCGGTGATGGCCGTCCGGGCGTGAGCTCCAATCGAGCAGAGCAAGGTGAGGGAGAGAGATGGGGGAGAATGGGGATTGGGGATTTAGGGTTCATCAGGGGAGTGGTGGTGATCTTATCCACCAGGCAGAGACGGCGGATGGATGACGTGTGGCAATCCGCGGCGTCGACGCTGGCGCGGCTTCCTCCGCGGCTCGGCGAACAGAGGAAGATGGTGGAGGGGGAGTTGGGCTGGGCCGGTTCGATAGCTAGTGACTAAGTGCCAAGGAGGGGGGGGGGGGTCTCCTCTATTTGTTTCCTTTTCTTTTTGTTTCATTTTCTCTTTCTTTTATTTATTCTTTTCTGTTTTATTTTAGTTTCTTTAAAATACCAAGTTAGCACCTAAATTAGTATCATCAAAATAGGCCACTTCCAAACCTAGTTTAGACCCAAAATAAATTAGTTCGATATTTTTATATTTTCAAAAGCAATTAAACTATTATTTAGCTACTGTTTTTAATTAGTTTAGGGCATTTAAACACTTTGTAAAAGGTTGGTTTGATCACAAAAATTAGTTAGGGATTATTTGCCACATGATGAACATTTTAGTTTTAATGTTTGTAAGCTTTTGCCGTTTGACTTGATTTTGATTTTGAATTCGAACGGGATTGAACCAACGCGAGTTTATCAACAGTAACCGAGGTGACGTGGCATTATTAGCAGAGGTTCACTATAGCTCAATTATCCGGGCATCACTATCGTGATCTTGGTTGGTATGATTGTATATTTTATTTATGGTGTTGTCCTACGGTGCCCTCCGTCTCGCGCAAATGTGAGGAATCCTTCCCACATGACCAAAAAACCGTCGGGGATAGGCTCTCCCGTCACACACGCTGGGAAAATGAGATCGTGTGCGATGGGCGAGCGATCAAATATGGTTATACGCACAATTGTGTTAAAAAATAATACAATTATACTGGCCCAATCATTTTTCGGTCGTAAGTACATCCCACACAGTGAGTTCCAGACAAATGTTTCCATATGTATGTGCATTCCACATAGTCAATCCAAGGAATATGTTTTCATTTGTATGTACATCCCACACAGTCAAGCCAAGAAATACGTTTCCGTTCGTATGTACATCCCACACAGTCAATTCGGAGAAAACTTTTCCTTTCGTACGTACATCACACATAATTTTCCTCATTAAATCGTTTGTGATAGCGTTGTCATTGCAGACGATATTAACAATTTTACCGTTTGCATTTTGAATGCATCACACACGGTGCGCAGAAGAAACTTTGTGGCATTGTCTGTCCATCACACACATGTTTTATGTGGTAACTGTTTGCGCATGATGGCATAAGGCAAACAATTTCAAGAGAAAGTCATGTGTGATTGTTCATTGACCCAACACGTTTTATTCCTAGAAACTGTGTGCATTGTCTGAAGTCATCGCCCATGGTGTTTTCTCAATAACCGTTTGCATTATAAACCCGATTACCAGGCTAATTAGCCTATTATTAATAATTCATTTATTAATCTAATTGAAATTTCATATTAATCACATAATATATTTCATTTTCGTATTAACAAAGTAGGATTTCATAATTGAAATACATCAGAGTACAACATCATATAGCTTCAGCACTCAGCTACCTCATTACGCAACTGCACCAGCACCAAGTTTCACATGCAACATTTATAACCTTTCGAAATTAACATCATAGACGGTACATAGGCAGATGAATCTCATCTGGAAAACTACAAAAGCGGAAGGCAAATATTGAGCCTCCATTGATGTTGAAGGTCTTTGCAACTTTAGGCCAATGCCTCTGGATGATTGACCATCCATCCTTCGTCCTCTTCAGAAAGACTTCAATATTGAACCGTGGGTGTTGTATGAATACCTTCCCCGCCTCCTGACTATACAGGTGGTTTGAGAGGTAATCATCAGTGAACTGTTTTAGAAAGGCCTGTAATCAAGGATATGCACAAATATCTCCTCTAGATTTGAAATGGCACAAAGGAATTAAAAAGACAAGGTATAACAGTTAGTACCAACCAGTAGTGAACTGATGTCTTCTTCTTTGTGCAGACAAAGATCTTATTGTTTTTTTGTCGCTAATTTATTTATCCTAACAATATTTCTGAGTTTCTTGACTTGACTGATATTCATGGACAACTCAGTTCCCCACATGCAAAAAGGGTCGAATAGTGGGTCAAAACGTCTGGCAGTAGGACCTACATGCGCACGACCAAATTGTTAAAAATCTGATATTTAAAAACAAGAAGTGGAAAGGTGTGTTATTAACTGCAACATGCCTAATATTTAAAAACAAGCAAACATAGTCATTCAAACTTGTATTGTGCAGGTCTAACTACACTAGTTATTGGCCTGTTTGGATGCATGGGTTAGAGTTAGTTTGAGCTAGTTTGGGCTCAAATAGCCCTAAAGTATCCAAACATGAGGGCTAGTTTGAGCTAGTTGCGTCTAACCGATCGAAAACAACTATCCCACCCAAGAGGTGCTAATTGGGGCAAGTTCTTCAAGTGTGTTTATTGCCAATCTAACACTGTCATCCAAACACCTCTTTGCCTAGAGTTAGTTTAGGGTTAGTCATTGTTGACTACAATTATTATTTAGCAACCGTAGGATAGTGTAGGATTTATTCTACCTTGACTTGTACTCCAAGATGACCATGCACTCCTATATATATGCCCACGAGGCTCAATCGATACAATCAACTATTCCACCGATCTCTCTCTCTCTCCCTTTTAACTGTCATGAGCTAGAAACTAACTCTAACCTCTAGCTAAGTTAGAGTATCCAAACAATGCCATTGTTAAATCAAATGGAAAGGCGTGTTAAATACTCCCTCCAGTCCTTTTTAACTATGCATATCAGAATTGTCTAAAGTCAAACTTCACAAAGTTTGACCTTATTTATTTGAAAAAATATATCAACATCTACCATGCTAAAGTTATACAATATGAAAATTTAAGTCATGACGCATCTACTGGTATTGATTTCATATTGTGAATGTCGATATTTTTTTCTATAAAGTTGGTCAAACTTTACGAGGCTTGACTTTAGACAAATCTGATATGCAAACTAAAAATATTCGGAGGGAGTACAACATGCTTAACACCAACCAAATATAGTGATTCATAGAGCTATTGTTAAAATTGGTATTGAAGAAATTGAACTGCACAGTTCATACTAGCACATATAGAACATCACACTATGAATAGCTGAAATAAACAAGGCATACTACGAACAACCAAAGATGACAATTGAAACTGGACATATGCTAACTACAAACAACCGGACAACCAAAAACCATAGAAATAAACAAGGCGTAATGCAAACAACCAAGTGTAGAAATAAATATTGGACATGTTCTCACTACAAAAGGGGTTCGAGAAAACAAATCATGAGAAATGGCACATCATTAGGATCAATATGAGCATTTTTATTTGACCTTCTTACCAGTTAGAGCTCGTTCGGTATGCCATTGAGAGTAATTAGCCATTATATTATCAAGGAGTTTTGTACCTTCCCCCAATGTGATTTTAATGAAAATACCACCTGCAGTAGAGTCTAGAAGATTTCTAGAAACAAAGTTTAGTCCTGCATAGAAATTTTGTATAATCATCCATAAACTTAAACCATGAGTCAGACAATTTGTAATCATTAATTTCATTCTCTCCCAAGATTGTGCAACATGTTCATGCTCAAGTTGCTTAAAATTCATAATTTGATTTCTAAAAGAAATAATTTTTGCGGGAAGAATATAGTTGGCAATAAAAGCATCCTTACAATTATCCCAAGAATCAATACTATTTCGAGGCAAGGATAAAAACCAAGTTATAGCACGATCTCTTAGCAAGAACAAAAATAATTTAAACTTAACAATATCATTATCCACACCTTATTTCTTTTGCATATCACATAATTCAATGAAAGTGTTAAGATGGGATGCAACATCTTCATTAGGACTTCCAAAAAATTGTTCTTTCATAACAAGATTTAGCAAAGTGGCATTAATATCACATGACTCTGCACTAGTGATGGGAGGAGCAATTGGAGTACTTATATAATCATTATTTAGTATTTGAAAAATCACACAACTTGGTATTTTCCTGAGACATAGCGATAAAGCAAGAAAACGAGCAAACAAAAATATTTTTGTGTTTTTGTATTTTTTTATGAGAAGTGGGGAGAAGAAAACGAGAGGCAAATGCAAATAAAAAGTAGAGCGGGTAGATGATAATTTGTGTATAGGTACTTGATAGGTTTTGATGATGTCTCCCCGGCAACGGCGCCAGAAATTCTTCCCGCTACTTGTGAGCTGCGTTGGAATTTTTCCCAAAGAGGAGGGGAGATGCAACACAATAGAGATAAGTATTTTCCTCAGTGAGAACCAAGGTTTATTGAACCAATAGGAGAATCATGCAAAGCCTCGTGAACATCACCTGCGCACACAAAATCAAATACTTGCACCCTACGCGGGCAAGAAGGTTGTCAATCCCCTTGAACTCGTTACTTGCAAAGATCAAATCTTGTATATGTAGATGGATAATTTGCACAGAAAAATAAAATATAAAAAATACAACAAAGGAATTTTGGTTTTTGTAATATGATAAAGGTAGACCCAGGGGCCATAGTTTTCACTAGAGGCTTCTCTCTCGAACACGTAGCATATGGGTGAACAAATTATTGTTGGGCAATTGATAGAAAGGCGCATAGTTATGATGATATCCAAGGCAATGATCATGCATATAGGCATCATGTTCGAGATAGTAGACCGACTCCTGCCTGCATGGCTGCATGGCTGCATCTACTACTAAGTATAAAACAGACTAACGCCTTAAGCAAGATGACATGATGTAGACAAAGTAAACTCAATCAATATGAATAAACCCATCGTTTTATCCTTAATGGCAACAATACAAATACGTGTATTGTCCCTTTCTATCACAAAGAAACTCTCCTAGTGAAGATAAACCAATCTAGTTGGCCAAACCAAATGGATAGATCGGACAAAGCTATAACAATAATGCATAATAAAGTTCAAAAAGACTCAATTACTTCTCATGAATATTCAGATCATAAACTCACAGATCATCGGATCCCAACAAACACATCCCAAAAGAAGATTACATCGAATAGAACTCTAAGAAACTCTAGGAGAACATTGTATTGAAGATCAAAGAGAGAGAAGAAGTCATCTAGCTACTAGCTATGGGCCCGTACGTTTGTGGTGAACTACTCATGCATCATCGGAAGGCAGCGAGGATGATGTAGAAGCCGTCCGTGATCGATTTCCCTTCCAACAGAGTACCAAAAAAGCCTCTAGTTGGGACTGCAAAAGAACAGAAACTTGTGGCGGCGAAAAAAGGGTTTCAGATGGCTCTCTATTAGCTTCCCAATATTATAGGAATTATATAAGTGGAATTAGATCAGACAGAGCCTCGGGTGCCTGGTCTCCTCTCGAAGCTTCTAGGGTCTCTCTTGTCTAGAAAAAAATCATCAAAAAGTTTCGTAGCTGTTGGACTCCATTTGGTATTTATTTTCTGGAAAACCAAAAGCAAACAAAAAACAACAACTAGCACTAGGCAGTGGGTTAGTAAGTTAGTCCAAAAAATGATATAAATGGCATATAAACCATCCAAGATTGATACTATAATATCTTGGAACAATAAGAAATTATAGATACGTTGGAGACGTATTGGCGTGGTGTATCTTGTGTGTGCCGCTCAGCGGTTGTGATGGTTCTCATCCGATTTTCCATGCTTTTCAGTTTACCTAATTAATTAAGTAACTATTTTCTTCTTAATGTGCAGGAATCCTGCCATTTAGAAACATAGGAGTCGCAATCCATGTCGGTGGGCCTCAGATGTTCGGTAGTGTACCTCTGTTAGGGCATTTCTAACCGAACCTCAGTAAGGCCGTAAGCGAGAATAAATTCGGTTATCCTCCCTTACGGGGCACCTAACCGATCCCCTAACTGGTACAGTGGAGTAAAAATTATCCTCCACCTCCCAATACCCCCTCCAATCTCCCTAAATATACTCACTCCCGCCACGACCGAGTAAAAGTATCGCCTATCTTTCTCCCATCCCGCGCCACCTTCTCTCTCGTTGCCACCGCACCCACGCCCCACCGCCGCCATCGATGACCGTCCCTCCGGCCGAAATGGATAGTCAGACCCTTCCCTCACCTCGCGGGTCACTGCCAATGGCTTTCCGCTGCCAGAAATCACTTGTGTGTCGTCGCCCATGCCGAAGAATAGTTTGGGGATGAAAAAATAAACATGGTTGAAGCTCCTCCTGCAACCGCGACAATGGCCTCCGGGGTGGGCACCGCCTCTCGGATAATGGCTCGCCGCTCACCCGCCGAAGCCAAACAAGCTCAAAAGCCGACGACAGTGGTGGCGGCGCTCGCCGAGGTGGCCACAAAGAAGAAGATGAAGAGGTCAGAACGGCGCCTCGTGGAAGGCCAGCGCTTCGTGCAGCTACTCTGGCGCCCCCTACAACCACCCGTCTGGCGTGGGCGCAACCGCAGCTGGCAACAAGCATCACGGCCGCCAAGTGCTCGATGAAATGCCTACCTCACGACCGAACACAAAGAAGAGAAGATGGCGAGGTGGAATGAGCTCAAGGTGTTGGATGATTAGAAATGGAAGGCCAAGTTGGCGGCCGAAGAGATAAAGTTGAAGGCGGAAGAGCGTAGGCTTGCACATGAGAAGAAGAGGATTCATGATGCCAAGAAGGCCGAAAAACATGCTATCATGTTCATGAATGCAAACACAATGGATGAAACCGTAAGGAAGTGTTGGCAGCTCACTCCTGGAGAGATCTTGGAAGCCTCTCTTTGAAATGTTGACAGTTGTCGAGGTGGTGGTGGTGGTGATGGTGGTGGCCGAGGTGGGGGGTGGTGATGGTGGTGGCCGAGAGGATGGCAGTGGTGATGATGGTCGAGAGGATGGTAGAGTTGACTTCTTCCCCGAGAACCTCGTTGAGTGCTGGTGGCTAACGGGGTGGTGGTGCATACCATTGGCTGGCTCGATCGACAACATATACATGCTATGTTTGTGGTGATTTTGGATTTCATTTTGTCTGAAGTGATGAGTTTTTTGTCAAACTTTGCTTGTTTTTTTAATTCCTGTTGATTAAACTATATGTTATGACGGTTATGCTATGCATATTTTAGTTTTAACATTCTCATGAATTATACTGTGTAGTGTTTCAGTGGAAGCGGTTATGACACAAAATCTATAAAATCTTGTTTTTACTCAACTAACTATACTAGTTGACCCATTGCGCGAAATGGCGCAGAGACCCGCTAAAGACATGTTGTCGATGAAAATAGTTTCATGCTTCAAGAACCTTCAACTAAACCATGGTATTTTGTAAACATGTTTATTGCGTTATTAAGTAATAGTCTAGGAAAAGGGAAATTTTGCATAATATGAACATGTTCAATTTGAAAAAATGGCCACTATGATGAGGTAGTAAAGTTGGCATGGTTGTATTTTTTGGCAACTTTGAAATGATGGTTATCATGATGAAAAATTTGTGGATGCATATATTTCTTGGGCTGATGAGAGAATAAAGCTGACTTGGCTGTATTTTTTTAGCAAATTTGAAAACATGCACTATGATGAGAAAGCAAAGTTGGCATGGTTGTATTTTTTTAGCAAGTTTGAAAACATGGTTATCATGATGAAAAACCAGGGCATGCATATATTTCTTGGAAAAAAAGAGGGGAAAAGATAAGAAACCTAAGAAAAAAGATATAATATAGTTGGTTTATCTTAAAATAGTTGCTTTATTTTAATAGCATAGAGGCAAAGCTGAAAAAAAACATTCCTTGGTATGAGAAATGAAGATAGAAGTGTTTTGATATGTTGTCTCTCTCGATAAAAATCGAATGTACCAATTACTGAGGCATATATGAATATAGTCGGTTTATCTTAATATACTTGGTTTATTTTAATAGCATGGAGTCAAAGTTGGAACAAAAAACAGTCGTTGCTATGAAAAATTAAGATAGAAGTGTTTTGAAAAGGTTGTGTCTCTCAATAAAATTGGTTGTACAAATTACTGAGACATATGCATGTATTATGTGGACTGAAAGGTATGTGCATGTTTCCCCTCAAAAAAAGAGGTATGTGTCTATTTTCTTTTAGAAGCATGTCTAATATTATTTATAGAGTATTTAAGGTTTACTGGGCTGGCCTGCTTGTTGTTTGGCACACGGACAATTTTTCTGCCTGGCCCGCTCGCTGTAGAATATGAAGCGGCAGACATCGGTCCCCTGCTCTTCTTTTCCTCGGCATCTCCGTCCGGTGGTTCAACCCTTTGTTGAGAGATGAACCCTAGTGTTTGCGTGCTGGTGAGATTTCTTCCCCTTTCTGACTGGCTGGAGCTTATTTGAAACATGGATCTGGTCCGCATTCATTTGGATTTGGCAACTTCTTTTGTTTTCAGCCAACTCCTACTCCATTGTTGTCTTTTTCAGCACGATGTTTTCTGCCTGTTTCCGCATAGTTTGTGTCGATTGAAAATCTTTGCTGTTTAAGGTTTGAAGCACGGCCAGGCATGAGGGGAGATCGCATCAACGATCCTGTGAACATTAGCTCTGATGAGAGCATGGAAAACAGATCTGATGAAGCTCTGGACACGAGCTCTGATGAATGCGCGTACACCAGCTCTAATGAAGCTGTGGACACGAGCTCTGATGAACGCGTGTACAATAGCTCTGATGATGGTGTGGACACAAGCTCTGATGAAGGTACTTTTAGTAATGCTAAACATCAGTCATTTGACCTAATAAAATGTGGCCATGATCTGTATTTTAATCCTTTGTGCTTATGGGTCATTTATTTGTTGAACTATTGAGGCATGTGCTACCGTATGAAGAAAAAGAAGCTTCATAAGACATGCAAGGATGTGTGTGACTGCCCTAGGGAATATTCAGTTGGTAAGGACTAATGCTAGATAATCCACAGTGTTTCTTTCTATAGATAGGAAATTAATTATTTTACTTTTGTTATTAGGATATGATCCTAATTCTGAAGCCGACTGGATGTATTCAAAGAAATTTATGATGTCAAAGTGTGCTTGAAAGCGTCTTAGTTTCTATGTCCGTTCTGTTAAGCCTATTATTAGGCACTATGTGTGTGAGATGAACAAGACTTTTACCAAAGCTGGGCAGAGAATGGTGAGAAGCGAATTTATTTGCATATATGTGTATTTGCCTACTCTATCAATCATAGTGTCTAACTATAAGTCTGTTGAATGCTTGTAGTACTTCTCTACTTTCTTCACTGAGAAGCACCTGATGAAGTTTCTCTCCACTATGGTCGATCAAATGCAGATTAAGCTTTCATCTGGGCGTTGTTTAACCTATGTTCGACTGATGAAAGGGGTTGACAAGAGGGCTGCTATAACACATAACTGGAGCCACTTTGCGGAAAGAGCGAAGTTGAAAGAAGGGGAAATCTGTGTCTTTTCTCTCCGAGATTGCAAGGGGGTGCTAGTGCTCACTGTGCACAAAATCTGAAGATGTTGGTGTATGAAACATAATTTTATTTCTGAAAGAAATATTTAGTTTATTTCCTGGTCTAAGTATGTATGGGTTGCTGTAGGTTTCTGTGATGCAGTTTGGAAGGAGGGAGATGGGAAGGTGTTCTGCAAGGACATGTATATATGTTCTCTAGTATGATGGTATGCCTATGTTTAGTAATGTTCAGTCGTTTCATAGACTGCGGTCAGGTCTGTTGGGTCAGGGGAGCTAGGATGCTTTTCTTTTGGCACTAATGTATCCTCTATGCTATCTATGTAATGCAATGATGATGAAGACTCTAAACTATTAGTGAGCTATATGCTTTTGCCTAACATTGCAATTCTGTTTGTCTGAAGTAATTAAGCGTACGCACATAGATATAGCATAGTCAGTACATGGCATTTCATAAGATAGGATTAAAGTTTTGGCGCATCAAAATACTCCGCACGAAGGATAATAAGTTTTGGTAATGCCTTTGAGCTAGATTTCAAAAGTATCCTGGTCGACATTGTTGCTTGGATTTAGAGCTCATTGCCATGGTCGAACAACGCTCTCTTTGCACTTCTTTTTCCAGACACCCTATATATAGTGCTTTGCTGGTTGGTTAAAGAGGAAGATAGTTGATTTAGTAGGTTTTTCTTGTGAGTGTTTTACCTAGTAGTTCTGTTGCCTGCGATTTCTGGGTCCAACTTGCTGGTGGTAGGAAAGAGGTTAGAGATCACTTCAGCTAGCGGTGTGTTCGCTGCGCTGCCATTAAACTGTGGTTCTACTTCAGGTGTTGCAACCAATTCATCATCGGGTTCCTGAAACTTGTTATGAGATATACATGGTCTATTTTTTGTAATGTGTAAAACCGGTACACAAACTAAGACAAAAGTATGTCTAATATACCTGAACAAGTGGTGTATTTGGACTGTCGTCATCGAATGAAAGCAACAATGTTAATGGTTGCACCCTATCTCTTTCCATGGCTTCGACTTGCTTTTTAAGCTACATAGTAGATTGCTCAAAACCCCATGACCAGGATGTTGCTTGTAGAAGTTCTCTTCTGCATTTCTTCAGGGGTTGTAGGTTTGCATCATTAAATACTACTATGTTGTTTTCTTGTAGATAGCTTATCACAGCTACATTAGCTGATTCGGCAGCTTCGAGGATGTACTTATGAAATCCCCATAAATTTTTTGGGTTCTGTGGCTGCCCAGCCTCTATGAGGTGGTAAATTGATTGAAAGAGAGGCAATTAGGCCATGTTCTCCCATGTCAAGTAGGTCATGGTCACTGAATTGCATCTTAAGAGTGTTCGTGGCTTGCTGAAGAATGTAATGTTTGCTTATGTTGACATGGATTGGCGACATATGCAAGTTGTAAATCAGGCATGCATCATGCAAATGGACAAAGATGTCGTTGCACATATGCTTTAATCGACCATATAAATAGGAAGTAAATTACCTAATTGTCTTGAGGCACGTACATGTGGAAGGCCCCTGACCATGAGTTCTTCGTCCAATGGAGAATTCGGATCCTCGCCAGCCATATCCTTGCACTGGATGTGTGATTTACGGAGTTGGAAGATAGAGGCGGCTCGGGGGCGGTAGATCGAACTGGAAATGGATGTGGCTGATAGAAACCCTAGAATCTGTGAGTTGGAGCTGGTGGGCTTGTTGTATATTAACTGCTGTTAGCTTGCCAAGGGTTTTCAATGAGGCCTGATATGGACACCAGACCCAAGGCTTTATTCATTTTTTTAGCACGTGTATTTTAGAGTATGAGCCCACTCTCACAGTCGTGCGATCCCATTTTCACAGCCAGATGGAAACGAGCTATTTTGCACTGCATTAGAGAATTTAGCTTTGCTGTCTACAGAAACAGGAATTGTATACGCAATAGGAATCCTGAAGTATATTGATGGCCTTGGCTATGCCAGCTATAGAGACATAAATGGCACTAAAAAATAAATAAAAAGCCACATAGACATAAACGGTGCAAGCAACAGAGTCTTAACAGGGCCATCATTAGTTCTTACACACAGTCTTGGCAAGTCTTACACAGACAGAGAAATATAATTATACATTACGGGTAATCTATGCGGTTAAACAAAAGGATTGAAATAGACTACAATTCTAAAAGGTCTGGTTTAGGATCCATTCTTGTAGAATAGAACTCTAGAAACCTTTCCTGATGCTTTTCAGTTGCTTTTCTGATTTGAGCACCCTACGCTTGAGCCTTTTTGCTATCTTCTCAATGTTGTTAAGAGGTTCGTTCATAAGCTGATCCATGGGTTCTTTCCCAGATGATATGTTGAGTGCTGCCACATTGCATATATGATCAGATAATCCATGCATGTATCTTGTAAGAACGAACCAGCCCATAGCATTTTTCTTGTTCTTATACCTAGCCATCATTAATTTGTTCTTGATGGATCTAGTCTTCGCCTTTGTTTTCTGCTTGTTATACTTCGCCACTGCTAGCTCATGCTTTAGAGACTGATTTTCCTCATCCAGTTTCTTCATGTTGTTGTAATTGTAGTCTCTTAGTTCAGTGTTAACCATGCATTTTATGTATCCAATTGCTTCCATGGCAGTTGTGTCTTCTGACATTGCATGATCGATACACTGCACCCCGGGAATAGCCATACAACTGCCATGATCTTCAACATATGATGTGGGCGTATGGAAAAAAACAGTGACACATACTCTACCTCCATCACATGCTTTGCTTCGATACTCAGCTGCTGGAAGTTCTAAAGTATCTAAAAGAACATCCAGCATCATCCTGTAAGTGATTTTGATCATCGGTGGTATGGCCTGTGATTTTAAACGGATGTCATTAGGCGCGAGGGCATGAATCATATTTCGGCAGGTAAAAGCTTTTAGAGGGGAAAGTGTACTTTGAATAACCCAAGCAAAACTAACACCATATTAGTTTTTCCTATGGTAACAGCTGGAATGAAGATAACTAATTTATCCTGGACAACTTTATGCACAAGATGTTGATGAAGGTAAGTTTGTATATGATCACTTGTATAAGCATAAGCTATGCATCGACGGTGTAGACCACAACATTTACTACCTAGTAACTATCACAAGTGTGAATTGAATCCTGAATGCAATGTATAAATAGGAGTATTGTGCTTGTATGAAACAAAAAGCCTTTGGTGTGAAAGACTTGCGTACGAACACACATCCAACACTGAAACAATGCTGGAAGCTCTCTAGTGTTGTTCCTGTATGAAACAAAAAGACTTTGGTGTGTGCCTATATGAAAGTACTTGGTGTATTCTTTTTAGATGACCACACCAGCATTGGTTTTCGTGGCTCAAATTTTGTCTTGCTGAGTGGTGTCAGTACAGGCATATCTTTTTGCCTGCTTAAAACTTCATGACATTAAGAAATAGTTTTTATAATAAGCCTACGAAGCTTAAACTACGCATCTTACTGACAGGAAATAGGCATAGAAAAACTATCTACAACAGATAACTAAAGTATCGGATGTTTTCTACTATATAATCACCAACCTCACAACGGGGCTGCGAATTCTCATACTGAGTGTAGGCCTCTTCCATGCCTGGCACCTCCTCCTACATCAAATATTCGGAACAACTTTAGTGCATACCAAGGAAATCATTCTGGTCAAAGGAATGCTTGTCTACTTTTCTGAAAGAAAGCCACCTCAAGCAGCTGGCCTTCAAATTGGTTATTGTTGGAGTATTCTTCATCCGGAGAAAACCTAGCATGTATCTCCTCTGCATCCAGTGGCATCTCCTGTGAAATCAGGTAGATAGATCAAATGCCGACCACAGCTGCAAGCTTAATCAGAAAGAGGGCACATATATCTGCGGCTACATCACTGAATCGTAAGGGTAGTTACCTGTGGTCCTGTGGAGGACTTCTCCGGGCATCCAGATGCTGAAACACATGGAGAAACAGTGGCTAGCAATATTGACTGCGCTCGCGCTGGTGTGGTCATTGTTTGGGAGCGAGGCACTGAACGTGCGGGAGAGAACACTCTGCCAATCTAGGGTTTCATCTGGCTGCCTTCATAGCAATATATGATATGTCTATGGGCCTTTTGGCTGGCCTATTGTCTCTAGGCCCATACACCACAACTCCCAAGGGCCTCCATAGTAGTTGGAAAGGAAAAATGCAAATAGAAAGGTACACAGAGGGCCACGGTAATTGTTGATTGCAGGTAATACAGGTCTTAAACTGGCGTTACAGTTTGAAAATAAAAACACACTGGTAGCATAGTAAGGTTGCTTGCTAATACCTTTTGGCTGGCCTATTGTCTCTGGGCCCATACACCACAACTCCCAAGGGCCTCCATAGTAGTTGGAAAGGAAAAATGCAAATAGAAAGGTACATAGAGGGCCACGGTAATTGTTGATCGCAGGTAATAGAAAAGAGAAGCAGGTAATACAGGTCTTAAACTGGCGCTACAGTTTGAAAATAAAAAGACACTGGTAGCATAGTAAGGTTGTTTGCTAATAAGACATCTGTAATAGGTAGTTGAAGTTTTCGATCTTCTCCCCTATTTGATGTATAGCAGTTTGCTCAGAGAGCAGAATACATCAACTTGTGTACGCTTCATCACAGCAATATCCCTGTGGGAAATGAAGAAACAAGTTAACTGTTATATCATAGGACCTTGTCAGTATGTGTACATAAACTGACTCACACATATAGTATACCTTTGTTTTCCAGCATAGTTGGAGATCGAACCGTTATCTTTCCCTGTCACGTGTACAACGGCATGTAATGATGTCTTGTATGCATATAGTCTGATTCGCATCCACGTGGCGTTCTGTAGATGGTAATATAGTCTGGGATATCAATCACACTGCCAACTCAGCCGAAACAGCCATATCTATGTGTATTTATGAAGCCATGTCTAGGAAAATCATTCCCTTCAACCAAAACAAACGGGCTCAACAGTTGGCTTGCTATCTTGTGTCGGAGGATTCCAACTGGAAGTTCACTTATACTCACATGAATAAATCGGGTAAGAGAAATTTGCTGGCCACCATAAGAAGAACACCAAGGAATATCCTTGAAGATGTGGCCACCTAGCTCAATGTGTCCCCTTGCTAGAACAGTTGATCTGAATGCTGCAAATGTAGCATACTGAACATTCCCTTGATAGTATACAAGGAAAACATCAAAGCTAATCGGCTTCACCATGACGTATCTTGACGCTGGTATATACCGAATGACCGTAGAAAATATTTCCTCTATGTATATGGGTTCAACACCATCTTCTCATTTAAGGATTATAGAATGCGATAGCTCCTGGAATCTATCAGGGTCGACTTCCGTGTCTTGAAGAAAACAGTGTGGGGCAGCAGCATCGATGGTGATGTCCCGAGCATCTGGCACAGGTGGTAATGGCTCAATGGGCCTCATTATCTTCCTGAAAGGGTTCTTAAGCACACTAATAAGCATAGTGAACATGTCCAGGTGGATCCCTGCTGCTGTGTTTCTCGATCCCTAAACCTACGTCCGATCTTGATATTCATCCGCAATGGCACATTTTCTGGCGTGTCTGTCCAACAGATGCACCGAAACGCGAGAAGATCGTTGTAGGTGATTGTGTCAGGGTAAAGCTCAAAGACGACACAATATGGATGCAGCACAAAATCCACTATCTTGAATGTCCAAAGGTGCAGCGGGAGGTCTGTTATTTCAACTAAAACCTGGGATCCGGCATGGTTACCATTGAAATCATAGCTTGGTGTGCCACAAAATGTTGAGTTTTCATCTGCACACAGAGTCATAAAGTATATATTACCCAGGTTAAGCATCTGTTCGGACTAAAGGAACTCGACTGCTTGTCTGTTCTGCTGCTTGTTTGGGATGCTAATTAAGAATTCCTCATCAGGAGTATCAATAGTAAAAATTTCATCGCATTCAAGCTGAAAAGCTCTAGCCAATGCATTATCAAAGTGCCTTCGTGCAGTTCTACTATCAGGAGAGAAAATGATTTGGAAATGGTAGTGTGTCCGAATCTCTGGGCATTTCCTTTCACCATAAGAAAGAAAAGCTCTTGTAATATTTCTTCTTGAAGAGACAGACGAGGGTGAAATACCTAGCAAGATTATAAAATAGTTTAGGCTATCTGCCAGCTTAGGCGCTGAGAAAGGACGACTGGGTCTAAGAATACAGGGGCAGCGGCTCAGCTTAGAGGAACAGGGAAAGAATGGAATCTACCTTGAACTGAAACAACAGTTTAGTATGCAGCTTCATCGGTTGAAGAAGACGCCATAAGCCCAGGGCACCAAGATGTAAGGAAGAAACCCTAGAAATGGATGCACGGAGAGGGTGACGACAGGATTGGTGGGGTGGAGCAAGAGAGCGTGCAGGTTATGGGGGACAGCACATAGGCCAGTCCTCAGCCACACAACCTGTCTGGATATGAGGCACGGCCACGAACGGGCCTACTGGGCCGAAGCAAAAACAGGAATGGGCCAGAGCCTTAAAGGCTATGAAAAAAGGAGATGGCAAGAGTCTAAAACAGAGGGGAGACAAAATTATCTATGAGAAGAAGAAATCATCTGTAGACTATGGGGCAGCATATCACGCATAAAAAGGCAAATCATAATCGAACAACACACACATAATAGGCTAGAGTTCACTTGATTATATAGAGGAGTTTTTTGTTTTGTTGTGCTTTGACACTGCTACTTGAGCAGCCAAAGACTTTTTAGCACACAGACATATAAATAGAGGAGTTTTAGACATGCTTCGTAAGAAGCATACAACCACACCAAGGTCTATGAAAGAAGCATACACGGCAACGGGCTCTGCTTGTAGCTAGTCAAAGAGCATTGTGATGGAGCATTGTCAAGAGCAAAGCTAGATGCATAAACCGCCATCTTTCTCCTTCGATCTTGCTGAGGAGAAGCTAATGTACATAGGATAGATAACCTAAAATAGAATGCAAAGTTTCAGAAACGAGTTCCAAGTATGAGAACGGCAAAATAAGTCCAAGAATAGTAGTATATGGGGAAATTTTGGTGTACCTATAGATATTTTAAGGTTGCATAGGCAGGGCAAAGGAGTCACTGCTTCTTTGTTTTCTTCCTTGCTCCAGATCCTTTTCCAGCAACGGGGTTCCTTTATTTCAAGGTGTGTTAGTCAAAAATAAATAAGCGGAATGCTATACACAGGTTTGGAAACCAACTATATTAGTGGAATGTAAGAAGCAGTACTTCTTGTTTTTCTGAAGTGGGATCTTATCATCTTTTGCATTAGCGGCACCAAAAGGATCTTCAACTTTTTCATCATCGTTCTCCTGGAGCGCCCAGCATATACATAAGCTTGATAATAGAGAGACATAGCATATTGATATTGGATGGTTATTAGGCTATATAATAGTAAGATTTTGCCTTGACACATGTGTATCGACGCGTGACCATGCTGCTCATTTACTAAACATACATGCGTGCATTTATAGTATTATGCGTTAGTTAGCATATGTGTGTTCACAGGTATCTCAGGCGGAGCAGAGAAATATTTACCGCGGCTATTTCGTCAAACTTCTTTGGAGGATCCTATGCCAGAGGGAGCTTCTTGTCATTGCCGATAAATAAAGCACGCCTGGTCTTGCTAGGTGGGCATGGTGATTTTCTAGAAAATAAAATACGATCATAAGAGCAAGCAAGCATTAGAAAAAACTGCAGTAGTCCTTTCCAAAGAGGCATACCCTGGAGATGCAGATGAAAGGAGACCAACACTGAGCTTTGAAGTTGGTGTCTGCGGCGCCTGAGTGTAAAAAAGGAAATGAGAAGAAACTGAATTAGTTTTCGGGCATCTTGATTGAATAAATCGAGCAAGAGATGGTAGACTAAGAAAACAACACACCACGCCTTTAGGTGATGGAAAAGTTATAGCAGGGCTCCTTGAGGAGCTGCCAGGCTGGGCTTGCTTGATGCTTGGGGTACTGGATGTAAACATCTCAGAAGGTACTGGACTGTTAGTGAGGGAAGTAGAGGATGATGCTCCAGATGATCCAGGGACACAGTGAAAGGCAGATGAGCTTAACTCAGGCTTGTAGGTTTCCATAATTTTCACAACTTGGAATGATAACTGTGTGCTTGTGGTTGCAAAGCTTCTCCTTGCAATGGACACAAGAAGTTTATACTTCTGCCCAATAATCTGGGTAACCTCTGGTGGAGCAATCCTATCAACCATCGGTACACGAGCTATCTCGTGTATGGTTGGAAGTCCTGGGTTTCTAAACTTCAGTAAATTGAGGAGTGGTTTTCCAACAGCTGCTTTTCCAACTTTATCAAACATGGTGAACTCAGCCTCACCCACGTCATCACTCGCAAATACCAAAATATAGTACCTGCACATGGGACGAATAGAATGAGGATTGTAGTAAAGGACTAATAAAACATAGAAGAGGCATGTCTAAATAAATCAGGCAGGAAGCCTGAGGAAACAAACAACACAAAACAAAAGAAACAGCAGACAAAGGTCTAGGAAGGCACATACGTCTCCTGTGCTGCTATGGATGAGCAGTTAGGATTGGCGCATCGGTAGTTCGATGCAACTATTGTAGAGGTCTTGTTGCAGGAGGAGCAAGAGAAGAACTACCAGCGCTGATCAGGATTGAGCCTCTAGATAGTAACGGTACATATGAACCGTTTTTCCTGTCGAAGTAACATAACTTGCAGTTGAGCACATGACCAGGAAAAGTGGGAACAACATATAGAGGAAAAGACAGTGAGGATACCTCGTTTTCGTAAGGGTTCAGGCAGAGGAGCTCTGACACGGTCTTTTCAACTGGATCAACGTAGATACGGGTAGTAAATGCACCCTCGGTCAAAGCAGCATCGTTATTAATGGGTTTGAAATAAGTCCCCAACCTATTTTAATACGCACCAGGGGAGATAGTTAGCAGCGTGACAAAGAAAACAACATTGTCTTCATATTCATGGTTAAAGAAAGAGAAGCCAATTAGAAGGCATATAGAAATCACCTATTGTGGAAGTCATTTATCACTGGGAGATCCTCGTCAATGTACCAACGGCAAGCAGAACTACCACTAAGTCCTTGAACACCTACATAGTTATTGAACAATATAGAGAGGTAAGAGGCTGCACTGAACATAGGATGAAAAGGTTGTACAATATAGAATGCATAGATGTATAAGATGCAATAGGTTGACTACCTTGATTTATTTTAGGTAGTGTTCCTACGAAAATTGCAATCACAGCTTCCTTTTCATCTCTTGCCCGCACTGCTTCTTCTTCAAATTCAATCGCTCGATCACCCCAGAGGACCAGCCTTAGCTCCTTTCCCCTATAGGTTTCATATGACGAAAAAATCAGTAAACAAATGAATGAGTAGGCGGCCTAGAATGGTGCATGCATAATAATAAGCAAACGGCACTTACTGTAAGTCAGTGAGGATTATTGTCCTTGTGTTTGATGGCTCTGGCTGATTCACTGATTGGATAGTGACCACATCAGAAACATCAGTTATTCTTCCAATGACATCTTCAAAACCATAGAATTTGCAAGAGCATCAGACTCCAGATATTTGACAAGTAGTTTTTAATGTACTTAGGTGTGCAGTGACACAACTTACCAAGGAAACGAGGCGGTGGCCCACATGGCCTGGGGATGTCCTGAAATGGGATCAAATTGTAGGTGCAGAACGGGTAATCTGCTTCCAAGCCCGGGCGTAAAACAACATTGCTAAACCTGGTGAACTGAATCATGAAGCGACTCTCAACAGGTCTGTAAGTTGTCTTTGCTTCAACGCAGTTGAAGATGCTCATCATGTAGACCTTTCCTTCCTGCACCTCATACTTCAGTTGTTCTGCTCGCTGAGGAGGTATTTACACATACATATGGTTGCCCAGCCAACAAAAACAGCAATCAGAAAGGTATCCTAGGCTAAATATGGACAGTTGGTGTTGAGCTAGCTATGTAAAGAAAAACTTGGCTATCAAGAACAACTAAGTCCATGTGCTGGATAGGCCCATTGTCAGTCCCGCCACGATAAAACCATAGGCACGAGACAAGGACAGAGACAACCCACTTCCTACTATGGTTGTGTATCTCAGAGAGCATCTGATGCGCCATCTGGAAATACAAAGACACTTTTTATTAGGAAGGTAAAAACACACAAAGAAGCATCATATTAGGTTTTGCAATATGATAGCATACCTAATTGAAGTCAAGTGAACAGACATACTAAGTGGACTACCAAAATACCTTTAACACGTACATAGATGCACAGAAAAGAACATTAGATGCTATCTTAGGTAATGAGCAGCAACAGATAAAACAACATTTACAGCCTCAAATCTTATTGAAAAGGGAGCAGACAATCAAAATACTTCACCAAATTAGGAAGCATACAATAATGGAGACTAAGAGGCAGCAAGTAGTAGTGAGACCAAAAGCAGCTCGCAAAATAAAGCGTGACGTAAGTACTATTCGAAAGACTCAAAGATCTCAGAGAAAACTATGTTTCTAGTCTGAGATCCAAGTGTGCCATCTTCGTTCTCGATAAGTATTTTCAAGTATTTCTTGGAAGTTGAAAGTGCAACTATCCCTAGGTGGTTTTGGTAATTCCTAACAACATATAGCTCATTGAGCTAATGCTATTCCAAGATTAATATTTCAGGAAAAGCTCAATGAATGGCATGGCATGGATGAAGAAAGTGGATCCCTCAAAATATTAAGGACAAAAAGATTTTCTCAAGCTCAAAGCTCAAGACTCTACATTTTATATTTTAGTGATCCAAGATCACATTGAGTCTATAGGAAAAGCCAATACTATCAAGGAGGGATGAGGTGTTGTTTAATGAGGTTCTTGCTTCATAGTGCTTAGTGATATGCTCCAAAATCCTCAACTACCTTCCCACATCCACATATGACCTAAACCAAAAGTCAAACTCGGCCTGCCCGATTCTTTCTATCCGGCGCCACCGAGTTCAAATGTCATAGCCACTGCCACAAACCCTAGGAAAATCGGTCTCACTGATAGGGATCTCGGTCACACCGAGATGGGGTTATAATCTCTCTGTTTCCCTTCATAATGTTTTGGTCGTACCGAGATGAGCGATCGGTCTCACTGAGATTGCAATGTGAACTCTCTGTTTCTCTTTTGTAACATTTCGGTCCCACCAAAATGAGCGATCGGTCCCACCGAGTTTACCCGACCAACTCTCTGGTTAGCTTATTACCAAAATCGGTCCCACCGAGTTTGTGTAATCGGTCACACCGAGATTACGTTATGCCCTAACCCTACTCATATCGGTCCTACCGAGTTGCATCTCAGTCCTAGGTTTGTTGAATCAGTCTGACCGAGTTTCTCCATTCGGTCTCACCGAGATTGGTAAATTGTGTGTAACGGTTAGTTTTTGTGTGGAGGCTATATATACCCCTCCACCCACTCTTCATTCATGGAGAGAGCCATCAGAACATACCTACACTTCCAATGCACATTTTCTGAGAAAGAACCACCTACTCATGTGTTGAGGCCAAGATATTCCATTCCCACCATATGAATCTTGATCTCTAGCCTTCCCCAAGTTGCTTTCCACTCAAATCTTCTTTCCACCAAATCCATATCCTGTGAGAGAGAGTTGAGTGTTGGGGAGACTATCATTTAAAGCACAAGAGCAAGGAGTTCATCATCAACACACCATTTGTTACTTCTTGGAGAGTGGTGTCTCCTAGATTGGCTAGGTGTCAGTTGGGAGCCTCCGACAAAGATTGTGGAGTTGAACCAAGGAGTTTGTAAGGGCAAGGAGATCGCCTACTTCATGAAGATCTACCACTAGTGAGGCAAGTCCTTTGTGGGCGATGGCCATGATGGGATAGGCAAGGTTGCTTCTTCGTGCACCCTTCATGGGTGGAGCCCTCCGTGGACTCGTGCAACCGTTACCCTTCGTGGGTTGAAGTCTCCATCAACGTGGATGTACGATAGCACCACCTATCGGAACCGCGACAAAAACATCCATGTCTCCCATTGCGTTTGAATTCTCCAAACCCTTCCCTTTACATTCTTGCAAGTTGCATGCTTTATTTTCCGCTGCTCATAGACTCTTTGCATGCTTGCTTGAATCGTGTTAAGATTGCTTGACTTGTGCTGAGATAGCTAAAATCTGCCAAAGACTAAAATTGGGAAAAGGATAGATTTTTATTTGGTCAAGTAGTCTAATCACCCCCCCTCTTGACATACTTTCGATCCTACAAGTGGTATCAGAGCCTTGGTCTCTATTTGCTTTGATTTCCATAGCTTTTGGTGGTCATAGCCTTGGTTTCACAACCTAGGAGAGTATGGCGTCTAGCGAGGGAAATTATCACCGTAGAGGTCCTTACTTTGATGGTACTAATTTTGCTAGTTGGAAGCATAAGATGAAAATTCATATTCTTGGACATAACCCCACCATTTGGGCTATTGTGTGTGTTGGCTTGCAAGGTGAATTCTTTGATGGGAGAGAACTGAATCGTGAAGCTACCGCGGATGAGTTGAAGATGCTACAGTACAATGCTCAAACTTGTGATATCCTCTTCAATGGATTGTGCCCTGAAGAATTCAACAAAATCAGCTGTCTTGAGAATGCAAAGGAAATTTGGGATACTTTGATTGACATGCATGAAGGTACCGACTCCGTCAAGGAATCCAAGTTGGATGTGCTTCAAAGTCAACTTGACAAGTTCAAAATGAAGGATGGTGAAGGTGTCGCTGAAATGTACTCTAGGCTTGCTCTTATCACAAATGATATTGCCGGCTTAGGGAGTGAAGAGATGACCGACAAATTCATCATCAAGAAGATCCTAAGAGCCTTGGATGGAAAATACACGATACTGTATGCACATTGATCCAAATGATGCCAAATTACAAAGATCTCAAGCCAATGGAAGTCATTGGAAGAATTGTTGCTCATGAGATGTCACTCAAGGATAAGGAGGAGCTCCATAACAAGTCAAGTGGTGCTTAAAAAGCATCATGTGAAGCTCCCACATCATCAAGTGAGAGACAAACCTTCAATGAAGAATTGAGCCTAATGGTGAAGAACCTCAACAAGTTCTACAAAAGTAGAAGCAAGGAGAGAAGTTCCAAGTCAAGGTCCTACAATGACAAAAGATCTTCTAGTCGAGAGTGAAACTGCTAAAATTGTGGAAGACCCGGACACTAGTCCAATGAGTGTACAGCTCCCCACAAGAGAAGAGAAGATTCTCCCAAAAGAAGAAGTAGAAGAGAAGAATCACCATCAAGGGAGAGAAGGAGTAGGGATGATCGATATAACGAAGACATCCTCGAAGAAGCAAGGATTGGGAAAAGGAAGGACAAGTCATCAAGGAGCTACACAAAACGAAGACATCAAGCTCATGTTGGTGAATGGGTATCCGGCTCCGACTTCGACAATGACTCCGAGAGAAGCTATCACTCTGACTCCGAATATACTCAAGATGAAGGTGTTGCCGGACTATCACTTGTGTCAACCAACTCCTACGACATATTTGATTCACCAAATGAAGGAATTGGAAGATGCTTCATGGCCAAAGGTATCACACCCCGAGTATGTTGATTTCAATAGTGATGAAGATGACTTGTTAGGTGATGATGAGTTACTTGTTGACAACAATAGTGATGAATACTATGATGAAACGAATGACAATGATAAGGAGAAGATTGAGTCTCTAACTAAAGAACTAAACACTCTTAAGTTAGCTCATGAAACTATCTTAGGAGATCATCGAGAACTTTTAAGGACTCATGAGAAATTACGTTTCGAAAAGCTCAACCTTGAGCAAGAGCATGAGTTCTTAAAGGCAATCAATGATGATCTTCGCAAGAAAAGTTCTTCTTACATTGCCAAGCGTTTACTCTTATCCACTTACATGCCTCAAGTCAAGTCTAGTAACAAGAACAAGAAAGATTCTTCCTCTAGTAGTAACAATAATCATGCTAAATCCAATGTTGTTGCTTCTAGTAGTTCTCTTGATTCCACTAATGATTCTCTTAGCCAAGTTACACTTGAGCAAGAAAATAGCTTATTGAAGGGAATTATAGAGAAAGGTGTTTACAAGAGCCTTGCCGGGAGTAAGCAATTCGAGGAAATTGTACGCAAGCAAGGAAGGCACCGGAAGAATCAAGGTATTGGTTTTGAACGAAAGTTCAATGCCAATGGAGTTGAGTGGGAAGAAGATCAATACCCCAAGACGAAGTTTGTTCCTCAACAAGAGAAGTATGATCCTACTTCTTCCAAAGGGACACAAGCTCAAGATGATCTTCCACCACAAGACCACAAGCAAAAAGGCAAGGACAAGCTTCAAGAGGAAATTGATGCATTTGAAGAAGCTCCTAAGGCCTTGGTCAAGTGGGTTCCCAAGACTACATCAAGTTCCACTTCATCAAGTACAACTACAACTCCGAGGATTCCCATCAAGATGGTGTGGATCCCGAAGAAGAAGAACTAGAGAGTTCTTGAGGGTGACTCCGCCAACATACTTCACTCTTATCATTTTGGCAAGAACAAGTGCAATCAACTTCCACATCTTGCACTAGTTCAAGGAGTCACAAACCCTCTTGTTGGTAAGACAAGGGACAAGGTAACCTAAAGCTTTCATAGACATCATCTTGTGTGCATCACTCTATGTCTATGGATATCCTTGTTTGTTCCTTGTGGGACTAACCCGTGTAGGTATTGAAAGTGCAACTCACTCCAAAGGATAGCTCCAAATGATCTACATCAACATAGAGCATCCACATCTTCAACACCTACATGAAGTCATCATCGACAAAACCCAAGGTTAGTTCATCCCTCTTAGGGGGGATCTCACATCTAGGGGGAGCTTTACTCTAACAATTGAGTTAAAGCAACTCTAATGGTGTGAACACAACAACGCTTTATGTAAAAGTGGTAACCCCACTTGTGCTTAAACGATGAGTATGACCTATGATCAAATGTTCTCATTTGACTCCTAAGTCAATATACTCATATATAGATGACCTAGTCATCGCCAATTGCTTGATAGATGCTAGAATTGTTTGTGCATGCTTTGCCACATATTTCATTTGCCATTTTATTGTGTGAGCATGTTGGTTGCATAATTTACTCATTCGAGGACATCCACTTGTTGTTTTGATTGATTGGTTTCCTTTTCTTTTGGCCAAGTGGATGGACAAGAATGCCTAAGAACCTTCTCTAGCTATCTATGCTTTTCTCGTCTCAAACTCTATTCATGCTGCATCACAAAATTTGATCAAGTCAGATTCGAACCACTCTGTGTGAGGAGCACTCGGAGTCCCCGATTCGTCATAGACTTAAACTTCCAAAACTTCTTTGTGCGTTTCGGTCTGACCGATTCACCCATTTCGGTCATACCGAGATCACTAAGTCGATCTAGGTTTTCAACCTCGGTGCAACCGATTCGAACTTTTCGGTCACACCGAGTTTCAGTAACTGCTTGTAGTTATGAATCTCGGTGCCACCGAGTTGTTCCACTCGGTCACACCGACAGGGTCGGGCTATATATATCCACGGGTCAAATTTTGGAAAACTTTCCGAACCTCCTCGACCCGCGCTTAGCCCGCTCTGCCTCCAGGGTCTCCGGATCGTCCTCCTCGTCGCCAGCCGCCTCCTGTCGCTGGTCTCCACCGCCGTCAACGGGAATCATCCCCGCCGTTGCCGCCGTAGCGAGTTCATCGCCGAACTAGGGTATGAACTCGATCACTGTGCTATCCCTATCTGATTCCTAGCACATTGTGTTCGCCATGTATCTTGCCACGATTGAGATCATTCTTATCCAGTCAAAACACTCCGTAGTTTAGTCGTGAATTGAAAATTTAGGGTTAGGTTTCCGCCGAAACCATCTCGGACCCACCGAGTTGTGGAACTCGGTACCACTGATTCGGCTCAGGCCATTGCACATGTGATTCTCGGTCTGACCGAGAATTGCAAATCGGTGTGACCGAGTTCAGGACTTTGTGAAACCCTAGCAGTCTCGGTGCCACCGAACTGTGACTCGGTCTGACCGAGTTCACTAGTTTAGGTTCCAACAGCTGCTTCGGTATCACCGAGTTTACAAATCGGTAGATCCGAAATGCTTTCTGTGGAAAACTAAAACTAAGTTTTTGACTCATTCTTTTGCAAAAACCTCTGCATTTTGTGATGCTTATCCACTCTATCTCATCTATATCTATTCACAGGGTCTGCTGTCAGTGTTTGCAATATGTCTGATCAGAGTGACAGCCAGAACAAGTCAGAGGAGCAGGTTCACTTGAGTGAGGGCACTAGTCCCTCTAGCAGCTCAGATGATGGCAGCAGGAGCACCCCAAGCAACTTACCCAAAGCTGCCACCAGGGCCAGCAAGAAAAGAACTTCAGAGTCAGAGGATGAGGACTATGTGGCTGAGGAAGAAGAAACCACCTCAAAGAGAAAAGTCCTGAAGAAGGAATATGGCACAGCTGCTGCCACCAAGCCAGGCATGAAGCAAAAGGTTCCTGCCAAGAGAATTCCAATGTCTAAGGCCAGAGCATCTACTCAAGAGACTTTGGGATCTGCACCCAAAGAGCAGGTTGTGGCAGAGAAGAAGAGGAAAGAGAGGGTCAAGAAGACCACTGCCAGAGTGCTTGGGAGATCCTCAATCATGAGAGATTCTGAAGAGGAAGAGGAAGAAGATGCTGCACCAGCACCCAAAGCTCAGAAGCTTATGGGTGATGCCATCAGGGCAGGGGCTGTTCCATCTAAGCCTAAGACTGCTCCAAAGGCTGCAGCTCCAGCTCCAAAGCCAAAACCAAAGAGGAGCACCAGGAACATCCCTGCTGAGGAGAAGAACAAGGCCCTAGTGCCTGAAGCTGAAATGGAAGAAGAAGATGATGAGTCACATGTCTTGAGGAAGCTGAAGCCAAAAATTCCAGATCACAATGATGCTCATCCAGTAGCTGAGAACATGAAGATCAGGAAGGACTCAGGTCTGAGGCTATGGAGAGAGTCTGATCCATATGCCACCAGGAGAAGGACTGTTGTGGACTACATGTTCCATACAAAGGAACATCAGGACTTCTATGAGACAGTCTTGCTTGACAAGAAGCCCATAGTGTGTGACATGAGATGGGTCGACTGGGAGTACATCAAGGAGAATGATGAACATTATCCAGGTGTGTATGACAGTTTCAAGGCGTGTGGAGTCGATGAGTTTGTGGCTCAGAAGCTCACAAAATGGAATGATGAGCTTATCATGCAGTTCTACTCCACAGCTCACTTCTACCCAGATGGAAGGATTGTCTGGATGTCTGAAGGTACTAGGTACCAGTCCACGGTTGCTGAATGGGCAAAGTTGATCAATGCTCCAAAAGAGAGTGAAGATGACTTGGATGTCTATGCCAACAAGAAGAAGGATCACAACTCCATGGCACACATGTACAAGGAGATCCCAGATGCTGCTCTTGAGACACATAAGTTTGGATCTGTACATTACCTTCTGTCAGGCTTGCCTACTATCAACTGGATCCTCAGGCACACTCTCTTGCCAAAGTCAGGTGATCACAAGATGATCAGAGGCCATGCAATAAACTTGCTTCATATCTTTGATGTCCCACAGAAGTTCAAAGTCATGAGCCTTATAGTTGAAACTATCAAGAGGACAACTGCAGATCAGAAGAGGAGTTGTGGGTATGCCCCACAGATCCAGGAGCTGATCAACTCCAAGATGGGCACTGGTACATATCTGCTGGACAAGGAGCACATGCCTATCTATCCAGACTTTGAGGACAACACAGTGGTGATGGATGAAAATGAACCATCTTCTGTGCACGCACAAGCCAAGAAGGAGAAGGCAAAGGCTGAAAAGGCTGCAAGGATGCCAACTACTGAAGAAGCATCTCGGTATCTTCTGAAGAGCAAGCAAGATCAGCTTGGCTACTTGATTGCCTCCACTCTAAGGATTGAGAAGGGACTGGCCACCCTGACTCAAAACCAGGAGAGCTTGGAAAGGATCGTGGAGCAAAAGTTCTATGACTTGGATGTGAAGGTAACTGAGATCCAGTCTGTTGTGGAGCAACTTCAGGATGATATGCAGGAGAGGAAGGGCAAGACAACCACTGATGCATTTGCCAGAGTGCCTAGAGCTCAGAGGTCTGCTGCAGTGCCTGTTCCAGACACCAGAGCCACTTCATCTGCACCAGCTACAGCTTCAGTGCCACCAGCTCCAGCACCTACTCCATCAGCTCCATCTACTTCGACTGAAGCCTTCGTTCTTGGAGTTATCCGGACACCACCACCTGAAGACCAAGCCTGAGAGACGATTTAGTGCTATGCATTTTCTAGAAACTTTTTGGTAACTTGTTGCCAAAGGGGGAGAAAAATGTATAGATCATAGGCTTCGAGAGAGAGCGTTGCTTTTTATTCTCTCTTGCTTTGGTGGTTGAACTTTATTTGCTTTGCTTGTTTGAGATACTTTTGTCTGTGTGATACTTGGATGATCATGTGTTTGATCATATGCTACCTTAATGCTTGTTGGATGACATTATCATTTTATCCCTATATGATCATTCACTTTGCTTGGTGATGAGTGCATGTATTTAATTATTATCATTTTGAGCGCTCCACCAAGATGTATGTGACATGGAAGAGTAACCCATGAGCCTAACTCTTGTGCATTTGCAGTCCAAAGCAAATCATAAACTATGCACAAATTTAGGGGGAGCTCTTGCTTTTCACATACTTCTCAAAGCGACAATGTTTTTCACTCTTATTATCATTTGTCGAAGCTTTGATCTATATGTCGTCATCAATTACCAAAAAGGGGGAGATTGAAAGTGCAACCATCCCTAGGTGGTTTTAGTAATTCCTAACAACATATATCTCATTGAGCTAATGCTATTCCAAGATTAATATTTCAGGAAAAGCTCAATGAATGGCATGGCATGGATGAAGAAAGTGGATCCCTCAAAATATTAAGGACAAAAAGATTGGCTCAAGCTCAATGCTCAAGACTCTAGATTTTATATTTTGGTGATCCAAGATCACATTGAGTCTATAGGAAAAGCCAATACTATCAAGGAGGGATGAGGTGTTGTTTAATGAGGTTCTTGCTTCATTGTGCTTAGTGATATGCTCCAAAACCCTCAACAACCTTCCCACATCCACATATGACCTAAATCAAAAGTCAAACTCGGCCCCACCGATTCTTTCTATCCGGCGCCACCGAGTTCAAATGTCATAGCCACTGCCACAAACCCTAGGAAAATCGGTCTCACCAATAGGGATCTCGGTCACACTGAGATGGGGTTGTAATCTCTCTGTTCCCCTTCGTAACGTTTCAGTTGTACCGAGATGAGCGATCGGTCCCACCGAGATTGCAATGTAAACTCTCTGTTTCTCTTTTGTAACATTTCGGTCCCACCGAAATGAGCGATCGGTCCCACCGAGTTTACCTGACCAACTCTCTGGTTAGCTTATTACCAAAATCGGTCCCACCGAGTTTGTGTAATCGGTCACACCGAGATTACGTTATGCCCTAACCCTAACCATATCGGTCCTACCGAGTTGCATCTCAGTCCCACCGAAAATCCTAACGGTCACTAGGTTTGCTAAATCGGTCCGACCGAGTTTCTCAATTCGGTCTCACCGAGATTGGTAAATTGTGTGTAACGGTTAGTTTTTGTGTGGAGGCTATATATACCCCTCCACCCACTCTTCATTCGTGGAGAGAGCCATCAGAACATACCTACACTTCCAATACACATTTTCTGAGAGAGAACCACCTACTCATGTGTTGAGGCCAAGATATTCCATTCCTACCATATGAATCTTGATCTCTAGCCTTCCCAAGTTGCTTTCCACTCAAATCTTCTTTCCACCAAATCCATATCCTGTGAGAGAGAGAGTTGAGTGTTGGGGAGACTATCATTTGAAGCACAAGAGCAAGGAGTTCATCATCAACACACCATTTGTTACTTCTTGGAGAGTGGTGTCTCCTAGATTGGCTAGGTGTCACTTGGGAGCCTCCGACAAAGACTGTGGAGTTGAACCAAGGAGTTTGTAAGGGCAAGGAGATCGCCTACTTCGTGAAGATCTACCGCTAGTGAGGCAAGTCCTTCGTGGGCGATGGCCATGATGGGATAGACAAGGTTGCTTCTTCGTGGACCCTTCGTGGGTGGAGCCCTCCGTGGACTCGCGCAACCGTTACCCTTCGTGGGTTGAAGTCTCCATCAACGTGGATGTACGATAGCACCACCTATCGGAACCGCGACAAAAACATCCGTGTCTCCAATTGCGTTTGAATTCTCCAAACCCTTCCCTTTATATTCTTGCAAGTTGCATGCTTTATTTTCCGCTGCTCATAGACTCTTTGCATGCTTGCTTGAATCGTGTTAAGATTGCTTGACTTGTGCTAAGATAGCTAAAATCTGCCAAAGACTAAAATTGGGAAAATGATAGATTTTTATTTGGTCAAGTAGTCTAATCACCCCCCCTCTAGACATACTTTCGATCATATAGAAGTCACATGTGAAACCGCCACGTAAAGCTTGCCATGAGTGAAAACAGGGCTTTTCAGGTATAACCCAACAACTGGGAGAGTCTATCCCTGGCTCTTATTGACAGTCATGGCATAACAAACCCTGACTGGAAACTGGCGATGATGTAAAGTAAATGGCCATTTAGGATCCTTGGTAGTGAGGCAAATCCTTGGAATGTACACAACATCCCCAATATTAGAACCAGTCATGATAATAGCCTCAATGACTTTCTCACCAAGTTTAGAGACAACAAGACGAGTACCATTACAAAGACCAGTTGCCTGACTTAAATGTCTAAGGAGCATAATCGGCATGCCTTTTTTCAATAGCAACTTGTGCTATGGGAAATTGTTAATTTTAATTGTATTGAGGTACTCGATAGGATAAAACACATCCATATTACGCATTGAGTCAGCAGCATTTCCTATAGAATCATAGCTTACGTACTCCCTCCCAGCAGAAGGCATTAAGGCTAGCACATGGTCATTAACTTCTTGAGCTAGATCATTTGTTGTTGTTAAGATAGCCCTTTGGCACATGTACTTTCGATTAGAACAATTTTTAGCAAAGTTTGTGTATACAACATTAACAATAGCGCCTATTCTATTATCCTCAGAATGGATCAAATATCATCAGGAATTTTTACCTAACTTGGCTCACACTCCCCTTGTCTAGTAACGCAAGGCGCTGTACCATCACCAATACTCAAGATCCAACCAGCCAAAGAAGCTATCGCAGCTTGTAAAACAGGGTCTGTTGTTTGCACAGCCAAACGCATGTTTACATTAAGATGTAGAACTTCTATAAAACGCCATAGAGGTGAATTTGTTATAGCAGCATTTATAACCTGTGAGCGAGTCCCGCCCTCAATGACTGGTAAAATCTGTCTCAAATCGCCACCCAGAACCATAACCTTACCACCAAAAGGCATGTCAGCTATAGAAGGATCGTCGGCAGACAGAATATCACGTAAGCTACGATCCAAAGCCTCAAAACATCTATGATGCGTCATTAAAGCCTCATCCCATATTATTAGGGAGGCTGATTTGATCATCTCTGCTACTTTGCTAGATCTTTTTATATCACATGTTCCATTGTCATCTAGACTGATTGGTATTTTAAACCTAGAATGAGCAGTCCTACCTCCGGGCAAAAGAAGTGCTGCAACCCCAGAAGATGCAACTATGAGAACAATCCTTTCTTTACCTCTAAGATAAGCAATTATGGAACCCTAGAGAAAAGTTTTCCCAGTTCCACCATATCTAGAAACAAAGAAAAAGCCAGGTTTTCCAGACACAACTCTGTCGATAATATTCTTATAAGCTAGGAGTTGATATGGATTTAATTGGTTGTACATGGTTTCTGCCTTTAGTAGTTCACTTTTAGGATCAGCAGACAGTTCATCAGTTATCATGTCATTGTCATCAGAGTTATCATCATATGTAGTCTTTAATGGCAGCTTGTGGTCTAGAATATTAGAACCATTTTTACTAAATAGAATTGTCAACCTATCAAGCAAGATGTCTCTCAGCTCATCAGGAGGTACAACATGATTATCATCACGAAAAGAGCGCTTGATATTGTACTTAATATCCTCAGCTAAGTGTGACCAATATTTTTCGAAGAAAGCATTTTCATCATTAACACCACAATGAACAAGTATTGTAACAAAAAGCATGCGCACCTGATCTCCCATACCCCAGGTCAAAGCCTCATCAAACACACTATACCATTCAAGATCATCTCCAAGCAAGCCCCTAGCAGCACATGCCTCCTTAAAGGTCTCATACACAATCCCATTATAAGTTCTAACATCCGTATAAGACATGGCACCTTTGACAACCATTAGGAGCATTCTAAGATAGAAAAGTTCTCCAGTTGTAGGGTGAACAGAATAAATTCTACCAATCCTATAGCTCGAGGTCTTAGGAATCCATTGTTTTTTGCTTTCTAGGCAAGTCCATTTGGTTGGGAAGTCACAATAAGTAAGAGACCTAGCATTTGCATGGCATCTATTAGCTACAAACTACTCGGTTAACATTCTTCTCTGTAGCCATGCATCGTCAGCAACTGACTTCAGGTTTGCTTTAACATTGAAACACACCATGTGTTTATTTAATAAATGAACAGGCAATCTTTCAACAGAAGGCATCTTACTGTGTATATCAAAGCCATATATCCTCCAGCAACCATCTTTATCACATATGTAACGACATTGTCCATATTCCATGATCTCATCAATCTCAATACCATGCTTGTTTTTGATGCTTTCAAACAAAGTTTTTCAAAAATTAGGACCCTCCACTCGTCTATGCAAGCGCGTGCATCTACAATGGCCTGTGAGGAAAGCAAACCACAACAAAGGTATGGATTATGCTGCTCTGGTCTATAGTGGAGACAATAGGAATAATAGTCCTGCATAGTGAGCCTGGTTATTTTGCTAGTATCTAAAGGGTCTGAACCAATATATTTAAGCCCGAGCTGAAACCCACATTCTGCATAGGGGAAGAGAAGGGGATACTGCAAAGGCATATATGAAGTTTGCAAAGAAGATATTTGCTGCAGATTGTCATCTCTACCTTGTATTATTATGTCACAACAAGAAGCCTCCACCGTGAACTCACCAAACATTAAAGATGCTAGCTCATCAGTTGTAGGAAGGATAAACTGTGGGCCATCAGATTCTCCAGTGGCAACTAAACGAATGGCTATCTCAACATGCTTATTGACTGCTAGTATTTCTCTAGCTGATCTAAACGTTTTGACATAAGAATTGTGTGTATCAAGCATATGCATCAAGCCTTCAACAATAGATTCATCTAAACCACCATCACTCTTTTCACCCTTTTCTAAAGCCCGAATCATGTTTTGCACCTCATTCTAGGTATCATATACATAGAGTTCGGCATACTTAGGGGTATTTCCTTGCTTAGGCATAAGAGATCCCATTCGATGACAAACCTGCCCGTTTATTTTGTATATATTTGGACCATTACCATCATTTACAGAACGGTCAATAGTAGTTCCCATGGAAGTAAATGCAAAGAGGTAATTGTACTAACGAATTTTTTTATAAACTCTCTGCTATGTGAGGGACCATTGTATCTCAGCAACTCAGAGAGAAACAAGGGTGGCTTGTTAAAAGGTGTAATATACACCTTACCACCCTTGCAACATTTGTTGTAAACCACCCGCCTTAGCGTAATAGCGGATTCCGATCTCACCCTCTCCTCGAACCAGAAGACTGCACCACAGTTGGTACATTTGTAGTCTGGGCCACCGTAGAAAGATCTCTTTCGGTACCCATCTGCAAATTTATCTTGACTTAGTAACAATGGTAAATCAACAATGCATCATACAATAGTTTCTAGGCATATCGGCACTCAGCATACCTTTCAGCATCTCAGACTCCTCAGTCGTGAATCCAACCCAGTCAGCACTTAAGGGTGATCCAATGGCAGGCCCCTTTCCCCTAAGTCTATCAACAGCCACCCTGCATCTCTTTCTATTATGGGACATAATTTCTAGACTAAGAATGGGGAAGAAACCATCATCTGAAAAAACAAAGGGCGTGTCACAGGTACGAAGAGGAATCGAGAGAGTGCAGGAGGCACACCCATAAAGGAAAAGGACCTATTTTAAAAGGGAACCCCGTGCATTCTCTTTTAGGTAGGCCTGAGGATATGTAGGGCAACGACGAGTCACAGAAAGACAGCCTTCGTCGAACAACACGGCGTGGAGGTGGTTGACTGGTGCTTGAACTGGCCTTATGATGAACAGAACGACTTGAGGCATGACTCACAGGAACGACATGAAGAACAGAACAACCATAACACACTGCAACATGAACGTAACATAAAGAAAGGCAATCTAGTCAGGCACATTAAACAACAAAAAGGCATACACCTAGACCCAAGAATAGAATTCAAAAGACAAGGCTCTATAAAGGGCATGGAACTATTTTTTTAAATGAAAGGGAGAGGCATCCCAAAAGTAAACTGTAAGCCTTTTTAAAATACATAGGCAGAAGGAAAAGGCCATCAAACAAATCCGAGTGGGAAAAAGACAAGAGAGAGAGAGAGAGAGAGAGAGAGAGAGAGAGAGCAAGTCCACGAAACACCTTTCCAAGAGCCCATGGGAAACTATAAGCCCAAATGAACAAGATTCTCTAAAGTTCGTGGCCCAAGAAATACCTTCCCAAAAGCCCATGAAGAACCAGAAGCCCAAAAGGAACAGGGTCCTCTAAAGCCCGTGCTAGTTTTTTCTCTATAAGAGAAGGGGGCGGTCCAAAGACCAGAGACCCAGCCGAGGAAGAATCAATAAACAAGTAACCTATTTATTATTTGGGCACGTGGGAAGAGCATTGAATCCGAAGAAGAAGACTATTCTTTTCAGTTTTGCAAAACGCAGAAAGAAGACACTGTAAGAGCCATATAGAAATCCCAAGGACTTTATTGCATCAGAGGAATGAACCAATTCAGTACAAAGCAGGCACGTAGGCCCAAATAAGTAGCCCAAAAAAGATAGCTAAAGAGATTGAAGAGAGGAAAGCATTTGAGAGCAGAGTAGACCCCAGTCGAACTGGACCAGGACAGGGCCAACATCTGGATTTATCTCCTTCTCCGCAGATGTACGGTGCAAGCGCAATAGCTCTCTCTCCAAGTGACCAACATGCCGAATGGCAGAGACTGCAACCGTTATGGAAGAACGAAGGGAGCTCTTATAGGCCATCATACAGTCATAATTATAGTCTCGAACCACAAACCCATACAGCTGCAAAAAAACTTGTGGCCTGGAGGGCAGCCTATTCATAAGCATGGACAAAACCACACCAGGCCGAGCTCCAAAAAAATTCTCGTCGCGGAACCGGAGCAGAACTATCCCCTGGAAGCTCTAGTACTACCCCAGCAAGAACGGACCCATCCCCCGTGACCTCACACAGATACAAAAGCGCTGGCAAAGAACACGGAGCCACCACGGCTTCCAAAATGAGTATAACAGTTGAAATAAGAGCACACATCCTGCTCACACGCAACGAAATTATAAAAAAAACTAAAAAATAACACGGCCCCTGGAGCAGATCCGGAATAGCGAGACTATCAGTACATCAACAACCATGATAACATGCATAGACAAGTAAATACATCTGAACCCGCAGGTAACGAACATGCAATGGAAAAGGAGAGCAAACCTTGAGGAGCAGCAGCAGGTCACAGATTCAGAAACAGATCAGCTTTTCCAACCTACAAAATAAATGCAGACAGAACCATTAGAACACAGCAAGTCACAGAGAACATGTATATTCCATCAAAGGTACTAAACAAGTGCAGAGCCACACGATGGCACCAGAACAATTCTTCTTTTAACCAAAGGAAACAACATCACTTAGCATAACAAAACACCATCCACTACATCCATAGCAGCTTTTAATCACTGAGCAATCAAACTGTAGACATGCAGGAAGCGAAGGACCATCAATCAACCTCAACCACCGCATTTTTTCAAGCAAAGTAACAAACACAAGAAGTATAAACATTCAGGGCCACTGCAGAGGCAGCAGCCAAACAAAACGGACTAAGCACGACATCTTCTCGGACCTAATGTTTCGGGCTATCACTAAGCAATGCATCTCTCGACAATCCAGAAATAGAGACAAACATGCAAAAGAGAAGCACATTACCGGAATGACGAAGCACAAATGGAAGAGCATCCAGCAAGCGAACATGGACGAACAACCGACCAACCTGAAAACAACCTAAAACACAAACTATACTCATATTAGCCACCGACGAACAGCATGAAGCATGCACATGCACACATAACGGAACACGAAAATGGCAAAGCAGAGCACACGGTAGCAGGCAACCATCCTATCGAGAAGCACCCAACCATTTCAACAAACACCTCAAAGGCATATGTCCACACAGAGGCAAAAGAGATAAGCACTAACCTGGACAACAAGAACGTAATGGCGCACGCTCCCACACAAGAGCCAACGGGAAAATCGGCAGCAAACTACGCACCAATGGAGCAAAGACAAGCAAAGGAGGTCGGTAAATAGGAGAAGGAACGGCAGAAACGAACATGGAAAGTATAAGAAGATGAACCTCAACCAACACCACCCATGGAGGAACGCGCGGCCATGGTGAGAACCGCAACGTAAGCTGGCCGAACTGGATGAAGGCAGGCGAACAGGAGAGGACGCGGCAGCGTGGAAGCGTGGACGAAAGCGAGCGAACGAAGCGGCGTGGAGGAAATGAGGGATAGAAGGAGGAGAGGGGAAAGCCGAAGAGAAAAGCTCCCCCGGCCACCGCGATGGCAGGGGCAATCCTCACAGAGGCGCATGGGAACCCACCACACATGCATCGACACGCGGCCTACCTGTCGGTCCCAGGGGTTCCAGAGCCCACTGTCATAGGCTGCAACGACCCCACAGAGGCCACCCGCCAGAATGCGCACCGCCGACGCACACGCCGGTCACGCCGGGCGTCACGCGTACCCACGTTGCACCGCACGCACATCCATCGGCCCCGCCCATGCGTAGGGAACAGTAACAGGCCACCAGCGAGGCCACGCGCAAGTATACGTATAGTAATAAACCAACGAGCAACGGACCAGTGGCCCCGTCCCATCGCATGTCCCACAGTCAGCAGCACGCGGCAGAGCACACGAACGCCCGAGCGAATCCAGCCGAACCACCAACCCGAGCAGAGCCACCACCCATCCCGCCCAGCCGCGCACAGATCGGCGACGGGTCAAAGCAAACGCACGCAAGCACTCAAGCCCAGTGACGCGCGGGACCAGCGAACGCGGGTCCCAAGCAGCAGCGACCAACGACGGCGCAGAAGATGGTGATCGATGACCTGGGGATAAAAAGCGGCAGTACAACCCGGAAACGACGCGGCATGGCGTTGCCGTTCGACGAGACGAGCGAGACGAGACCGCTCGCCCACTCCGCTCGCCCACTCTCCATGCGCCGGGCCGGCCGAATCATGAGGTCAGCAGGTGAAACGGGCAACGCGCACACGGGAAAAAGACACCAGGAAGCTGACGCGCGGGGCCATGCGTCAGCGAGGCCCACTTGCAGCCGGAGCACCAGCCAGCGAGAGGGTAACAGAAGAATACCTAGCGCACGCGGCGCGGCACGAGCGGCTGCCTCGCGCCCGCGCACCGGACGAAGCAGCACCCAGGCGTTTCGATCCAAGTGGATACAGCGCCAGGCCCACACGTCATCCCTAGCCATGATCCACCGCTCGGTAAAATCCACAGGAATGAATTCTAGCAACGATCGGACGGGCAAAACGCGAAAAAAGACTTAGTCAACCCTCATCGAACGGCCAGCAAAGAAACTGTTGGAGGGAGCATTCTCCAAACGAGTTGGCCAGCCACTGTATTGTTTTAAATATGATTGACTGGGTGCAGTCAACATTAATGGAGTAAAAATTTACTTCACTAATTTTATTCTGCCCGATCATCCCAACTTTTAGGGAGTTAGAAATGCCCTTAACAACAAGACGTCGTAGCTTCAAAAGAAAAAAGAAAAAAACAAGAGGTCGTTGTTTGATTAGATTTCAGTACAGTCGTTTATTTATCGACTCTGGCAGCAAACCAGTTTTTGTCAACACACGAGTAAGAGAAAACTCAATAGATCCACTACTCCCCGAACAGATTACGTTACTTCCGGATAGGAGTGACTAATATTTGGCGAATTTTGATTTGCAGGACGGTTGTATTTAGAGAACACGCTCAGCTGCTGCGCGAGTCCTCTACTTGCGGACCACGCCGTCGTTCCCGGCGAGCATGATGTACTTGTCACGGCGACTGAGCCCGGTGCATTCGAACCCAAGCGCCTCGCCGAGCCGGCGCTGGACCCAGTTGGCTACCTCGGCGCTGGTCCTCCCGCCTGCGCGCGTCTGATCCCGTGGCACGGCGCCGAGGAACTCCACCCGGTACGCGGGCACAGGGTTGGCGAAGAACGCCACGGGGTCGAGCCACTTGTGGCCGCTGGCCGTGGTGCCATACAGCGACGTCACCTGCGCGTCCAGCGCCACGGGCTCCATGTCGTCGGCCAGCTCGGCGAACAGCGGGCTGAACCGCAGCAGGTAGGGCTCGCGGCAGGTGGTGCCCTCGGGGCAGACCGCGAGGTCTCCCTGCTCCAGCAGCCGCGACATCATGGCGGCGTCGTGGTCGCGGTCGCGCGTCAGCCGCACCGTCTTGATGGGCGCGATGATCTCGGAGAGCCGGCTGAGGCTGTACGTCACGGCTGGCACCGGCTTCTGCAGCGCGGCGGTTAGCATGATCGGGTCCACCAGCGTCCGGTGCGTGCACACGAACAGGACGCCCCTGCGCTTGGCGCCGGCCTCCGGGACGCGGCGGCCGGAGGTGCGGAAGCAGACCCCAGCGAGCGCGCTGGCTGCAAAGCTGATGTTGTATGGCAGGACGATGCCAATGGAGATGCGGATGACGGAGAGTATAAAACCGAGCGGCAAAAACAGGAAGAAGGCGAGCATGGCGGGGGCGGTGGGCAGAAATGCGAGGCGTCCGTCGTGGAAGATGAGCGGCTTCGGGTACCTCTCTCGCGGCAGACGGGCAGTCTCGCCACTCTCCCAGCTGACCACGTAAAGCTCCTGCGTTAAACCAGGCCACCGATCAAGACTCAGTAACCGTGGGAAAAAATTGTCTTCCGAAGAAAATGAACATCAAAGGATAAATTTCTTTCTAGGTATGGTTAGACTTCAATCGACTGAGATTTCATCAAGTGACAAAACATATAAAAAGAATAAATAAAAAATAAAACAAAATTTTACACGAATCTTCGTATAAGATGTGTCATGAATATAGCATCGTTAAGTCTCATCGGCTGAGATTTAACAATCTGGCTTTTCCTTTTCATTGGGTATTACTAGTCGGTTGAAAATCAATTGATCCATCGTCGTACAGGATAAACATAGAAGCTACAGCCAAGAAAGCGAAGAACCAGTGGATCAGTCACCGCAGTTGTCTATTAAAGCCATGTTCGGATACACTCCGCTCCGCCACAGCAGCTCCCGGAGTGGAAGGAGCACCAGCACTATTGCTGGGAGCGGCTCAGACCGCGCTTCTCGCGCGGAGCGGAGTTAGCTGACGGGAGAGATTCCAAACACTCCCTAAGTCTTCTATTAGTAACTTAGCACTAGCTGTGTGACCCATCCATTTACATGCCTAGATTTACTGGGTACCGTCAGTCAAGTTTAGAGTGATCTAAAACGTTTTACATTTGTTTGCAGATGTTGTATTATAAAATTCAAAATGTTTTGAAATGTAAAAGCAAGTTGAGATGTTAACATTTTGATACATTAATTCTCTAGGCTCGTTAAGGCAATTTCAGTGGTCACATTTATGTTAGTTACAATATGAGATTTCTAACATGTTAACTTAATAGTAATAATGCTTGTTTTCCTTAATTTTCAAATATGTTTTTGGATGTATAGACATTATTAAAGGGCATGCCTTTTCATGGAAAGTATTTTCATCAAGGGGCATGGAAGAGAGAAACAACTGTGTTTTAGTGAAAGGACATGAGGGCATCCAACTTGGACCCTCAAAACGTCCGGACCGAATTGTCTAGATACTGCAAGCCATCCAACTTGATACCATATTGGTCCGTGGACGTATTCAGTTATCTGAAATCCCGCAAACTGGACGCGTATCGGGGGAGGGGGGGGGGGGGGGGTTGCATCTGGTCCTTCACCATGTACGTCACACACCCTATACAGTTCCATCAAAAACATCTCCCGCGTCAATGGCCTCTCCCCCGTGACCACACCTCCGCTCCCTCAAAAACACTTTTCAAAAAAAAGTTGACAATTTTTTAAAAATATCCATGAATTTAAAAAACATTTATTACATCACAATTTATGCACGAATATGAAAAAATACCTGTGGATTATGAATTGTGTTCACGAGTTTCATAATTGTTCAGGATTTTAAAAAATGATCACGAAATTTACAAAATGTTCAAGGATTTTAATAATATCTGTAAATCTAAAGAAGATCACGCATATTCAAGGATTTTAATAATATCTGTAAATCTAAAGAAGATCACACATATGAACAAATGTTCACAATTTTGCAGAAAACTTTTTTAATTTACCAAAATGCTTAAGAATTTAAACTATGTTCTTGAATTTCAAAATATATTCATAAATATGAATTTCCATAATAACATTTGGGAGGAAAATAATTAATACCAAAACTAAATAATGGCGTAACAAAGCATGTATTATCCTCTAGTGATTTAAAATTCTATTAGTGATTAGTCTTAGTGACGACAATCATCTAGTAGGTTTTCCAAACTAACTAAATTGCCAAGGATATAGGTGTGCATGCTTCTCCTAGTCCCATATGTTAGCCTTTTTTATTTGATGCATGGTTTAGAAAAAGCTTGAAAGGTATTCAATTTTTTGTAGAATACATTGTACCTAAATATTTGAATCATACTACTTTTGATCCTCTCAACAAACAATTATACGAACTTAACATGTCACCTTGCATGAAAAAAAACTACATTAACATGCACTGCACATGCTACTTATATTCTTATATTCAATACTGTTCTAATACTATAAAATAAGTACATAATTGTGCGTGTGTTGACCATATTAGTTAAATTGTGTAAATGATTTTATTATGTAAATACTTGTTTGGTAAGCATTTATTTGCTTACTAAAGAAAACAAAATTTATTTGTCAAAAAAGTCGAGTTTTTTGCTAAGGATAAAATCAATAGAGAGAGAGAGAGTGATAGAGAGAGAGAGAGGAACATAGATTAAGTTGGAGGAGATTTTAGTGGATGACTGAACTCTACATTTTCTTTAAATATATACGGAGAGATGAAATACAACAAATTATATGCATTTTGGTTTTAATTATTATATTAATAGCATAATACGAATGCTTCATATAAAAATCATTAAATAATTCTAACCAATTCCCGCAATAAAGTACGGTTACTATTTCTATTTTGTTAGACAATAATTAGGTATTTCTATGATGACCAGCTTAGCCAAACGCAATGTACACATAGATTGCACAGTCCGTGGCTGGATGGTAAGGAGCAAGACTGGGTCACAACTACAAGACAAAACAAACCATGAACCACCATTTGTCTGTTTGTTTTGGCAAAAAAGAAACAATGCAAAAGGGGCAGATAAAGGGGAACTAAAACAACTTCCCATAGTTGCAAGCGCGACTTCCACGTGTGAGGTTTCCACAACCTCCTATTGGAGCCACCGCCGATCTGTCTCGTTTCTGTGACCTTAGGCTGAGGGACGCGTGGTGGATCCTGGCCCTTGCCGACAGGAAGGCTATTGCTTTTGTGTCTAGGTGTTTCTAGTTTGTTTAGGGTTTATGTGTCTTGCTTAGTACGGCGAGGAGGTGGCGGCTTCGTGAAGGTGAAATAAAGTTCTCGCTCCTAGACCCTTAGTTCATCCACATCCACAGTGTGTGAGATGTCAAGTAGAAAATCTCTTCTGGATCTCGAACTCAAGTCACCCGGATTTTCTAAAAAGTAGAAGATAATAGTAATAATTCCATTTTTTATGTGTATGTATGGCTCTGATACGATGTTGAAATATATTGCCCGTCTCTCTCCATCAGTTCGGACTATTGGAATAGTTGACTGGAGCATGATTTCAATATGGTAACCGAACTAAGAGGTCTTAAGTTCAAGAACCGAGTGGGCTGGAGCATGAATTCAATAGCGAGGTTTAATTTATCTATCAAATATAATATATGTTATTATACATATGTACAGAAAAAACACCTAGCTTTTAATATGGCAAATATTACACACATCACACACACACACACACACACACACACACACACACACACTACTATTATAAATCCATGAGTTCTTCCTTTTATTGTGTAGCTCACATGATTGTATTTCCTAATAAATTATACGAATATGTCGAATACATCTATATGTACATGGAAAATGTTTTCAGAATATCTTGAGATGTATGTCATGGATTTTTTTTAAAGTGCTCACTAGAGCTCTGGCGGGCTTGGTTGCTCCTTTTCTAAAAAATATGTTTTCCACCCATCCAAATTTATCAAAATTAATCTCATATGTAAATGGCATAATTTCATTTGCATTAGTCAAGTTTGCAATCTATGCTCATTTCAGACAACTCTCCATTATCTCTCTTTGGCCTTGGTTGGTAAAACACCTTAGGGGTCCGGACCCTCATTAAAGCAAAGGGTTAATTAGATAAATGCAATTGCAATTCTATCGATTCATAGAAATGTCACTGCAACTTCCCTCTGTCGAAAAATGCCACTGCAACTTTGCTTCGTCCTTATAGATGCCATTATGTAAAATTTCTGACTAAGATACCCCTATCTTCCTCCTTGTCTTCTTCTTCCTTCATCCATACCCCTCTCACCCGAAGCAGCAATAGCCCACATCCTCCTATCTTTCCAAAAGCAGCAACTACAACTCATGGCGAGGCCTCTTCGATGACTCCCTCCCTCGATCTCCGTCCGGCATCTCCCTCCCGTGTCCTCCCTCAGGCATCTCCTTCCAGCGTGTCCTTCCTGTGGCCCCACCTGTCTCCCGCCAGTAGCGCGTCTTGCATCGCCATCCTACCATCTCTTTGGCTCCCCGCAGCAGCGCTGCTGCAGTTGTTCAAGTAACCACATCACTCGGAGAGGCATAATCCATCAGATTCAATGATTTGGGAGAAGATCAAAAGACATGTCAGATCGCAGCAGCTAGCCCTGCTCCCCGCCAAATCAGTAGCCACACAACATCAATTGTGCACCTAGCACACATCAGCAGAAAAATACAATGCGGCATCGCATGCAGTAACAACAGGAATGGTGGCATCTCCGATGAGTTCTTTGGGCTCCTATATGTGGTGGTGTATTGCTGCTCTTTCTCTCCCCCATGTGTCTCTCTTCCAGCTGTTGGCAAGCAAAGGTTGAACGACGATCGCAGAGCATGGTGGCCGATGCAGGGGTGTAGATGGGCGCGAGTTGTGGGGTGCAGCTGCGTGGCGTGCTACCGTCAGGCGGGCCAACAAATCCAATGCAACAAGGCAGCCATGGCAGCACCTACGCAGAGAGAGAGAGAGAGAGAGAGAGAGAGAGAGAGAGAGAGAGAGAGAGAGAGAGAGAGAGAGAGAGAGAGAGAGAGAGAGAGAGAGAGAGAGAGAGAGAGGAGTGGATGAAGGAAGTAGAGGACAAGGAGGAAGACAGGGTTATTTCAGTCAGAAATTTTACATAATGGCATCTATAAGGGCGATGCAAAGTTGTAGTGGCATTTTTCAAAAGAGGGAAGATGCAGTGACAATTCTCTAAATCGATAGAATTGCGGTGGCATTTATCTAAAGCAAAACAAGAAAATCATGTCTGCCCTCGATCGACAAAAGCTCAATTGATAGCATTGCCATCACCAACCAAAACACATAGTATAAAATAGCCTTTTCTCTTCATCAACTTAATTTTTGAAACAGGCGCTTCTCACTTTGATTCGATATTCACCGGTTGATTTTAGACGGGGTTCCATGCTTTCTACCATGTTTGTAAGTTGTGAGAAAAATAACAAATGCAGACACTTCTATCAGAAACATGGCTATTCTAGCTCACCAACGTTTTTTTGCATACCTTGCGAATAAATGACTATTTCACAATAAGTTACTGGCACATGATGCACCCTCATATCAACATACCGGTTTTTTGTTTTTTTCCAAAGCTTTCAACCGAGTTTTCAAAATTTGTTAACTAAGCGACGGCGTTGACGGATGAATGGACTAGCAAGGATGATGCAGATCTCTCTTTCGAAGATGGATCGGCGGTTCGATGATGATGGCAGCGCCTAAAACGTGTGCATATGGTGTACGCTTTTAGGTCCGCTGCCCTGGTTGTGGGTTCCGATATGTTATGCGGATGGACTGGCGACGACATCGATTTTAGATATAAAGAGTGAGAGCACTCCACATTATCAAGTTTTATAGGTGTGAGTGATGGCTTCGGGTGGCTTGATATATGTTCTTATTAGACTCATGTTGAATAATAAATAAAGATGACCGTATGATTGATGCAGAAGCCCGATTGAAGGTCTTAACCTCCTTTTCAAAAAAAAATTTGTTCTGCCAGGAGCGCGCAAAATCCATTCTCCTCGCTCCTGTAACTCCCCACTATGCTGCCACTTCAATACAGACACAAAGCTTTTTTTTTGGGGGGATGAGATGCAAAGCTTCAATGCAATTCCAAGTTAATGCCTCGTTCTGTCGTGCCGATGTTTGCCGCTGTATAGGCACTTGCGGGAGGTGCCTTGGGAGGAAGAACAAGGTTTTAACTGTCACCAAACATACTAAAGATTCCCATGTACCGACCACACCAGAGATTGGATCTGAGATCGGACACTCCCAGTGTCTCGCCAAGTTTATCCATCTCTTCTGTCCAGTAAAAGAAAAGGTGTGTCCATTCCGCCTCCAGAGTACCAAAAAAGCGTGTAGCCAAAATCTAAAAGTAAATTTGAGTTGCCTAGTGTCGGCCCGTCGGTGTGTTATTGCTCAAGTAGGAGTGGTACATCCCTTCCCCTATTTTTCTTCCCGACCCCACACTTATCATGCTGCCACACGTACAAGACAGGGAGTCCTGTCCGCGTAGTACGGTCACGTCTTTTTTCTCTCTAAATATTATTAATGGAGACGGTTGGGAACGCGATAGCTGAAAGTGATTAAAAAAAGGTACATATGTGACTTATCTCCTTGCGCTCAAAAGAGTCTCTCTCCCCATTATTCCTTGGAAGCGTCCACAAACGGAACTGATGTGCAGATGATGAATGGTGTGCACGACCGCCGCACGATGGACGTCTGTTGCCATGCATGGACGGAAGCAATTGATTGTCGTGCACAAATCGTTGGCAAAGTGTAGTGTGCATAGCAGTGCTCGTCGAGAAATCCGTTGGTGCAAAAGGCTTACCTCTCTCCGCTCATCTGTACATGATGTTTCAGGTGCTGGCATAATAATTGTAAGGGCAAAATGACTTGGTGATGCATTTTATCGGATGTCATTTACACGTACATATTCTTTTGAAAAGGAGGATGTGAGAGTACGTTTGGACGAGTAATTGTGCCCTGTGCTTAGGTAAGTACTAGTCACTCCGTTTATAAATATAAGATGTTCTAACATTTTTCATAAAAATTAACAGAACGAAACTGTAGGGCACCACGCTGAATTTAAGCACGCAAGACAATGCAAAAGAAGTCACCACTTGGGAACGTTGGGACTTGGGACTACGTGGGTACAGTGATGAACTAAAGACAATCGTACGTATAGTACTATGGGGGTGTTTGGTTCAGGGACTTTTTAGTCCCAGAGATTAGAAAAAGTCCCTAAAAAGTCCCTAGGAACCAAACGGGAGGGACTTTTTCTACGGGAACTAGAAAAAGACTCTACTAAAGAGTTTTTTTTGATTAGTCTCTGGGACTAGAAAAAGTCCTAGGACTTCTAAACCAAACACCCAGTGAAGTAATAAGGAGAAAAAGCGCGAACGAATGCACCTTGCAGTAGGGGGCAGAGAGGTGGTCGAGTGGGTTGGAGCTCCCGACGACGGCAACGTCGGCCATGTTGCCGTCTGCTTCGAACGCCTCCCTCAGCGCCTTCTGCCCCAGGCCCGGGCCTGATCCTGACCCGCACAGCAGCCCGGTGAAATACAACACGCGCCCTACCTCAACCATCTGAAGCTCGCACCCGACAACCACGTTGGCGGCCATGTACTCTTTAAGGAAGCACTCCGCCATTACCCTCGGCGTGCTCGTCAGCGCCACCTTCCTCTTCGCCGGCAGCCACAGGTGGTCGTACACCTGTGCGTGGAGCCTCTCCATGTAGAACTTTGGCAGGACGGCGCGGGCCACAAGGTCCGCGTCCCGTGGCCTGAGCCCGACGAAGGTGACGAACGTCATGATCCGGACGCCGGCGTCGGAGCGCTCGCCGAGTATCCATACAAGGGGGGAGAAGCCGAGCAGCACCAGCGCCCGGAGCGGGCTGCCGCCCTCGAAGGCGACGAGCATGAAGTAGGGGAAGATGCCGGTGGACCTCAGGAGCCCGCCGTGGAAGTCGCACACCACCGTCCTATCAGCGGCGGACGGCATGGTGCGCTCGGAGCTGGAGATGGCTTCGGTGGACGGCTTGGTGGTGGTGGTGGAGTTACGGCAGTACTGGAAGGCATTGCTGCGGAGCTTCCTGGCCGCGCGGTACAAGTTGATGAGCCAGTGGACGGCTACCTTGGGGAGAATGGCGTGCAAGACCATCTCCTGTTTCCTATGTCCGCACGGACACTGTATCTGTGCAAGCTTCACCAACTTGCCTTTCTGATGGTGTCTTGCTGCTACAAAGGGCGAAGTGCTCGGGATAGGAGAGACGATGAAAAGGTGGGTGGTGCCAGTCGTGGGCTCTTGGCAGTCGCACTGTGGTAGTGCGGGTTTACAGGAGATTCATCGGCAACGGATATATGGGGATGAGAGGAAGGAACGGGATCAAGCTGTGGAAGATAATTAAGGTGGTAGGTGGGAGAAATTAGGGGACAGACCTATAGGAGTATCATTCAAAGGTTCATGTCGTTGTAGCTGATAGGTAAAATTGTCCACGTCATCAATGTCGTGGGTTTTTTGCGGCAATAGTCATGGTTTGAGATTTTTGTGTAGACAATCTATCAAACCTACACCATGCGACGTACCTAGATTCTTTACATACAGTGGGTGTCTTGAGTGACCACATTTGAGTCAGTCTGATGGACGTCGGCTTCTCTGACGATTGGGATTTGGTTGTTATGTCAACTGGGTTGATCGATATCGAGCCAGCCGAGTGAATCTCCTGGCAAAAACTCAGCCCATTTGAGCCTACTGGGTCGAATCCTGATCGTGGGCCTACCCCGGGGGATCCCACCGCCAGTAACCCCCCGAGTCCTTCAAGGTCTCTGGGATCGCGCCGACTCCTTGGATGAGGAAAGTTTTTGGTGGGAACTGGCTGTGATAGTCATCTAGCCGACTGAGTCGAGGCCTTGCTCGAAGCGTATCGAAAAGGTTACCTAAAAGCAATTTTAAGTACCAGACTCATTAATACCCTACATGCTTAGCGGGGAGCCTGGCTTGTGGCTCGTCAAAGAGCATATCATGGATCCCGAGTGATGTTGAAGAACACCTGGTCTTATCCTAGTGGGTCATTGCCAGTTTGTGCCGATCCTCATCTTCAAAACTCAGCCATCCAACTTGGGCATTTGGTTAGGGGGCCAACTAGCTAGTGTCACAGGGGTTGCCGAATCCATATATGCTTGGCGTCTCGAGTGAGCTATGACTTGTGAGAGGTAGTCATTGACTCTTTTTTCTAAACAAAAATGAATGTCTGAGTATGAACGTGTCTGGTAGAGCACCAAGTGCAAACCTGGAACTGCTCGGAGAGGTACTTGGTACCCCTCTCTTGGTTTGCCCAATGCATGATGTGACGCCTAACATGGTCAAGCTTTAGTCAAAACCGAACCATAGGCAACACGAAGGATGACAGTCGTCAAACGGAATATTTGACCATAATGTCCCCTCAATTGCGCGCATTGAGTGCAGAACATCGAGTGGGTTACGCCATGTGCCACTGTACCAAGGTGTGATCACCTTGGGTCCCATGCAAAACGTGCACATGATGAACTGTAGTCGTCGTCGTAGTAGTAGTAGTAGTCGGTTGTACGTGGCATGCGGCGAAACCACGAAGTAATGATGTTGCCTCAATTACAGCGCATGGTTCGGGCGGTTACTCCTATGACGACTCGGGATTTGATTCTGTGTGGTGGATGATTTGACAACATTGCGTTTTGAATCCCATTACTGGTGAGATTTCAATGCTAACCGTTTCACCTCCGCTCGCTTATTTAAAGGCACACTGTGGGGAGGGTTACTTTTGCCCGATTTTGGATGCTTCTCCTTTCTCTCACTGTTTTTGCGCTCTTGTAAGTGCCTCGAGCGAGCGCGACACCAGATTTTCTCTCACCACTTCCCCTCCTCACGACCATGTCAAAGGCAAGGAGGAGGCGCTTAGCTGCCACCGTCGCTAGAGAATCCTCTGCGACCATCCCTCTTTTGAGTGATGGCAACTGATGGGGTCCTATGTATCGGGGGTGGCTAAGCACCATAGAGCCCGGCCTCATCAACTATAAGGAGCCCACTAGGCCCATTCCAAGGAGCAAACCCTAGAAGGCGATGACGACCTTCGTGCCCTCCAAGATTAGAAGGCGGAAGTGCCCCTGATCGCATGTACCGCCATGTAAACCCTGGACCTCTCATGTCTATATAAATGGAGGCCTAGGGTCCTCCTCATCATCTATCCATAGGTAGAAAACTCTCGGTAGCAATCGCATACACCATTGTAACCCCTCGCATGAGGTATCCCTCCATCATGAATAATGAAAACCAGCAGGACGTAGGGTATTACTCTTCAGAGGCCCGAACCAAGATAAACCCTGGTGTGACCTTCAATCAAGGACTTCCAGCTGCGCTTGGACCCATACCGAGGAAACTGGCGGTATTTTGCACCAGTTAGTGCGCCAGGCATGGGTGGCGCTGGCTGGAGACTGATCTTGGATCAAATATTTTTCTGCTTCTGGCGGCCTTCCGTCGGGAGAGAGCCTAACCTTTGGCTCCTTCACATTCATCTCTAAGGGGGTAGGTCGTGTCGACATCAACTCACCGGCTAGCCCCGTCATCCCAGGATTGAAGGAAATATGCCCTAGAGGCAATAATAAAGTTATTATTTATTTCCTTATATCATGATAAATGTTTATTATTCGTGCTAGAATTGTATTAACCGGAAACATAATACATGTGTGAATACATAGACAAACAGAGTGTCACTAGTATGCCTCTACTTGACTAGCTCGTTAATCGAAGATGGTTATGTTTCCTAGCCATAGACATGAGTTGTCATTTGATTAACGGGATCACATCATTAGGAGAATGATGTGATTAACTTGACCCATTCCATTAGCTTAGCACTTGATCGTTTAGTTTGTTGCTATTGCTTTCTTCATAACTTATACATGTTCCTATTACTATGAGATTATGCAACTCCCGTTTACCGGAGGAACATTTTGTGTGCTACCAAACATCACAACGTAACTAGGTGATTATAAAGGTGCTCTATAGGTGTCTCCGAAGGTACATGTTGGGTTGGCGTATTTCGAGATTAGGATTTGTCACTCCGATTGTCGGAGAGGTATCTCTGGGCCCTCTCGGTAATGCACATCACTTAAGCCTTGCAAGCATTGCAACTAATAAGTTAGTTGTGGGATGATGTATTATGGAACGAGTAAAGAGACTTGCCGGTAACGAGATTGAACTAGGTATTGAGATACCAACGATCGAATCTCGGGGAAGTAACATATCGATGATAAAGGGAACAACGTATGTTGTTATGCGGTCTGACCGATAAAGATCTTCGTAGAATATGTGGGAGCCAATATGAACATCCAGGTTCCGCTATTGGTTATTGACCGGAGACATGTCTCGGTCATGTCTACATAGTTCTCGAACCCGTAGGGTCCGCACGCTTAAAGTTTCGGTGACGATTGTATTATGAGTTTATGTGATTTGATGTACTTAAGGTAGTTCGGAGTCCCGGATGAGATCGGGGACATGACGAGGAGTCCCGAAATGGTCGAGACGTAAATATCAATATATTGGACGACTATATTCGGACATCGGAAAGGTTCCGAGTGATTCGGGTATTTTCGGGGGTACCGGGGAGTTACGGGAATACGAGGAAGAAGTAATGAGCCTCATGGGCCAAGTGGTGGAAGAGAGGAGGCAGGGCGCGCGCCCCCCCTAGCCCAAACCGAATTGGACTAGGGGGCCGGCCCCCCTTTCCTCTTTTTCCTCCTTCTCCTTCCTTCTCCTTCTCCTCCTTCCTTTCCTCCTCCTAGTAGGAGTAGGAAAGGGGAGTCATACTCCTACTAGGAGGAGGACTCCTCCTCCTGGCGCGCCCATAGAGGGCCGGCTAGCCTCCCCCCTTGCTCCTTTATATACAGGGGCAGGGGGGCACCTCTAGACACACAAGTTGATCAGTTGATCTCTCCCAGTCATGTGCGGTGCCCCCTCCACCATATTCCACCTCAGTCATATCGTAGCGGTGCTTAGGCGAAGCCCTGCGTCGGTAGCAACATCATCACCGTCACCACGCCGTCGTGCTGACGGAACTCTCCCGTGAAGCTCTGCTGGATTAGAGTTCGCGGGACGTCATCGAGCTGAACGTGTGCTGAACTCGGAGGTGCCGTGCGTTCGGTACTTGGATCGGGCTGATCGTGAAGACGTATGACTACATCAACCGCGTTGTGCTAACACTTCCGCTTTCGGTCTACGAGGGTACGTGGACAACACTCTCCCCTCTCGTTGCTATGCATCACCATGATCTTGCGTGTGCGTAGGAATTTTTTTGAAATTACTACGTTCCCCAACAGTGGCATCCGAGCCTAGGTTTTATGCGTTGATGCTTGTGCACGAGTAGAACACAAGTGAGTTGTGGGCGATATAAGTCATACTTCTTACCAGCATGTCATACTTTGGTTCGGCGGTATTGTTGGATGAAGCGGCCCGGACCGACATTACATGTACGCTTAGCGAGACTGGTTCTACCGACGTGCTTTGTACACAGGTGGCTGGCGGGTGTCAGTTTCTCCAACTTTAGTTGAACCAAGTGTGGCTACGCCCAGTCCTTGCGAAGGTTAAAACAACACCAACTTGACAAACTATCGTTGTGATTTTGATGCGTAGGTAAGAACAGTTCTTGCTAAGCCCGTAGCAGCCACGTAAAACTTGCAACAACAAAGTAGAGGACGTCTAACTTGTTTTTGCAGGGCATGTTGTGATGTGATATGGTCAAGACATAATACTAAATTTTATTGTATGAGATGATCATGTTTTGTAACCGAGTTATCGGCAACTAGCAGGAGCCATATGGTTGTCGCTTTATTGTGTGCAATACAATTGCGCTGTAATGCTTTACTTTATCACTAAGCGGTAGCGATAGTCGTCGAAGCATAAGATTGGCGAGACAACAACGATGCTATGATGGTGATCAAGGTGTCGCGCCGGTGACGACGGTGATCATGACGATGCTTCAGAGATGGAGATCACAAGCACAAGATGATGATGGCCATATCATATCACTTATATCGATTGCATGTGATGTTTATCTTTTATGCATCTTATCTTGCTTTGATTGACGGTAGCATTATAAAATAATCTCTCACTAAATTTCAAGATAAAAGTGTTCTCCCTGAGTATGCACCATTGCCAAAGTTCGTCGTGCCCAGACACCACGTGATGATCGGGTGTGATAAGCTCTACGTCTATCTACAACGGGTGCAAGCTAGTTTTGCACACACAGAATACTCAGGTTAAACTTGACGAGCCTAGCATATGCAGATATGGCCTCGGAACACTGAGACCGAAAGGTCGAGCGTGAATCATATAGTAGATATGATCAACATATTGATGTTCACCATTGAAAGCTACTCCATTTCACGTGATGATCGGTTATGGTTTAGTTGATTTGGATCACGTGATCACTTAGAAGATTAGAGGGCTGTCTTTCTAAGTGGGAGTTCTTAAGTAATATGATTAATTGAACTTAAATTTATCATGAACTTAGTACCTGCTAGTATCTTGCTTGTCTATGTTTGATTGTAGATAGATGGCCCGTGCTATTGTTCCGTTGAATTTTAATGCGTTCCTGGAGAAAACTAAGTTGAAATATGTTAGTAGCAATGATGCGGATTGGATCCGTGATCTGAGGTTTATCCTCATTGCTGCACAGAAGAATTATGTCCTTAATGCACCGCTAGGTGACAAAACTATTGCAGGAGCAGATGCAGACGTCATGAACGTTTGGCTAGCTCAATATGATGACTACTTGATATTTTAGTGCACCATGCTTAACAGCTTAGAATCGGGACTTCAAAGACGTTTTGAACGTCATGGATCATATGGATGTTCCAGGAGTTAAAGTTAATATTTCAAGCAAATACCCAAGTTGAGAGATATGAAGTCTCCAACAAGTTCTATAGCTAAAATATGGAGGAGAATAGCTCAAGCAGTGAGCATGTGTTCAGATTGTCTGGGTACTACAATCGCTTGAATCAAGTGGGAGTTAATCTTCCAGATAAAATAGTGATTGACAGAATTCTCTAGTCACCATGACCAAGTTAGTAGAACTTAGTGATGAACTATAATATGCAAGGGATGACGAAAACAATTCCCAAGCTCTTCGCGATGCAAAAATCGGTGAAGGTAGAAATCAAGAAAAACATCAAGTGCTGATGGTTGACAAGACCACTAGTTTCAAGAGAAAGGGCAAAGGGAAGAAGGGGAACTTCAAGAAGAACGGCAAACAAGTTGCTGCTCAAGTGAAGAAACCCAAGTCTGGACCTAAGCCTGAGACTAGGTGCTTCTACTTCAAAGGGACTGGTCACTAGAAGCAGAACTACCCCAAGTATTTGGTGGATAAGACGGATGGCAAAGTGAACAAAGCTATATTTGATATACATGTTATTGATGTGTACTTTACTAGTGTTTATAGCAGCCCCTCGGTATTTGATACTGGTTCGGTTGCTAAGAGTAGTAACTCGAAATGGGAGTTGCAAAATAAAGAGAGACTAGTTAAGGGTGAAGTGACGATATGTGTTGGAAGTGGTTCCAAGATTGATATGATCATCATCGCACACTTCCTATACTTTCGGGATTAGTGTTGAACCTAAATAAATGTTATTTGGTGTTTGCGTTGAGCATAAATATGATTGGATCATGTTTATTGCAATACGGTTATTCATGTAAGTTAGAGAATAATTGTTGTTATGTTTACATGAATAAAACCTTCTATGGTCATACACCCAATGAAAATGGTTTGTTGGATCTCGATCATGGTGATACACATTTTCATAATATTGAAGCCAAAAGAGGCAAAGTTAATAATGATAGTGCGACTTATTTGTGGCACTACCGTTTAGGTCATATTGGTGTAAAGCGCATAAAGAAAATCCATACTGATGGGCTTTTGGAATCACTTGATGCTTGCGAACCATGCCTCATGGGCAAGATGACTAAGACTTCGTTCTCCGGAACAATGGAGCAAGCAACAGATTTGTTGGAAATCATACATACTGATGTATGTGGTCCGATGAATATTGAGGCTTGCGGCAGGTATCATTACTTTCTGATCTTCGCAGATGATTTGAGTAGATATGAGTATATCTACTTGATGAAACACAAGTCTGAAATATTTGAAAAGTTCAAAGAATTTCTAAGTGAAGTGGAGAATCATCGTAACAAAAATAAAAGTTTCTACGATATGATCGCAGAAGTAAAATATTTGAGTTACGAGTTTGGCCTTCAGTTAAAACAGTGTGAAATAGTTTTACTACTCACGCCACCTGGAACACCATAGTGTAATGGTATGTCCGAACGTCGTAACCGTGCTTTATTAGATATGGTGCGATCTATGATGTCTCTTACCGATTACCACTATCGTTTTGGGGTTATACATTAGAGACAGCTACATTCACGTTAAATAGGGCACCATCTAAATCCGTTGAGACGACACCGCTTGAGGCCATGAAATCTGAGATGAGATCCATGTATGAGAACAAAGTATGGACTTTGATTGACTTGCCCATTGATAGGCGAGCCATTGAGAATAAATGGATCTTCAAGAAGACGACTGACGCTGACGGTAATGTTACTGTCTACAAAGCTCGACTTTTTGCAAAAGGTTTTTGACAAGTTCAAGGGATTGACTATGATGAGACCTTCTCACCCGTAGCGATGCTTAAGTCTGTCCGAATCATGTTAGCAATTGCCGCATTTTATGATTATGAAATTTGGCAAATGGATGTTAAAACTGCATTCCTGAATGGATTTCTGGAAGAAGAGTTGTATATGATGCAACCAGAAGGTTTTATCGATCCAAAGGGAGCTAACAAAGTGTGCAAGCTCCAGTGATCCATTTATGGACTGGTGCAAGCCTCTCGGAGTTGGAATAAACGCTTTGATAGTGTGATCAAAGCATTTGGTTTTGTACAGACTTTTAGAGAATCCTGTATTTACAAGAAAGTGAGTGGGGGCTCTGTAGCATTTCTGATATTATATGTGGATGACATATTATTGATTGGAAATGATATAGAATTTCTGGATAGCATAAAGGGATATTTGAATAAGCGTTTTTCAATGAAAAACCTCGGTGAAGCTGCTTACATATTGGGCATTAAGTGAAGGAAATATGCCCTAGAGGCAATAATAAAGTTATTATTTATTTCCTTATAATCATGATAAATGTTTATTATTCATGCTAGAATTGTATTTACCGGAAACATAATACATGTGTGAATACATAGACAAACAGAGTGTCACTAGTATGCCTCTACTTGACTAGCTCGTTAATCAAAGATGGTTATGTTTCCTAACCATGAACAATGAGTTGTTATTTGATTAACGAGGTCACATCATTAGTAGAATGATCTGATTGACATGACCCATTCCATTAGCTTAGCACCCGATCGTTTAGTATGTTGCTATTGCTTTCTTCATGACTTATACATGTTCCTATGACTATGAGATTATGCAACTCCCGTTTACCGGAGGAACACTTTGGGTACTACCAAACGTCACAACGTAACTGGGTGATTATAAAGGAGTACTACAGGTGTCTCCAATGGTCGATGTTGGGTTGGCGTATTTCGAGATTAGGATTTGTCACTCCGATTGTCGGAGAGGTATCTCTGGGCCCTCTCGGTAATACACATCACATAAGCCTTGCAAGCATTACAACTAATATGTTAGTTGTGAGATGATGTATTACGGAACGAGTAAAGAGACTTGCCGGTAACGAGATTGAACTAGGTATTGGATACCGACGATCGAATCTCGGGCAAGTAACATACCGATGACAAAGGGAACAACGTATGTTGTTATGCGGTCTGACCGATAAAGATCTTCGTAGAATATGTAGGAGCCAATATGGGCATCCAGGTCCCGCTATTGGTTATTGACCAGAGACGTGTCTCGGTCATGTCTACATTGTTCTCGAACCCGTAGGGTCCGCACGCTTAAGGTTACGATGACAGTTATATTATGAGTTTATGCATTTTGATGTACCGAAGGTTGTTCGGAGTCCCGGATGTGATCACGGACATGACGAGGAGTCTCGAAATGGTCGAGACATAAAGATTGATATATTGGAAGTCTATGTTTGGACATCGGAAGTGTTCCGGGTGAAATCGGGATTTTACCGGGTTACCGGGAGGTTACCGGAACCCCCCGGGAACCATATGGGCCTTCATGGGCCTTAGTGGAAAGGAGAAAGGGGCAGCCCAAGGGGGCTGCGCGCCTCCCCCCTTCCCCTAGTCCTATTAGGACTAGGAGAGGTGGCCGGCCACCCCTCTCCCTCTTTCCCCCTTGGGAATCCTAGTTGGAATAGGATTGGGGGGGGGGAGTCCTACTCCCGGTAGGAGTAGGACTCCTCCTGCGCCACCTCCTCCTGGCCGGCGCCTCCTCCCCCCTTGGCTCCTTTATATACTGAGGCAGGGGCACCTCTAAACACACAAGTTGACACAAGTTGATCCACGTGATCGATTCCTTAGCCGTGTGCGGTGCCCCCTGCCACCATATTCCTCGATAATACTGTAGCGGAGTTTAGGCGAAGCCCTGCTGCTGTAGTTCATCAAGATCGTCACCACGCCGTCGTGCTGACGAAACTCTTCCCCGACACTTTGCTGGATCGGAGTCCGGGGATCGTCATCGAGCTGAACGTGTGCTCGAACTCGGAGGTGCCGTAGTTTCGGTGCTTGATCGGTTGGATCGTGAAGACGTACGACTACTTCCTCTACGTCGTGTCATCGCTTCCGCAGTCGGTCTGCGTTGGGTACGTAGACAACACTCTCCTCTCGTTGCTATGCATCACATGATCCTGTGTGCGCGTAGGAAATTTTTTGAAATTACTACGAAACCCAACAGTGGCATCCGAGCCTAGGTTATTGATGTTGATGTTATATGCACGAGTAGAACACAAGTGAGTTGTGGACGATACAAGTCATACTGCCTACCAGCATGTCATACTTTGGTTCGGCGGTATTGTTGGACGAGACGACCCAGACCAACCTTACGCGTACGCTTACGCGAGACCGGTTCCCTCGACGTGCTTTGCACAGAGATGGCTTGCGGGCGACTGTCTCTCCAACTTTAGTTGAACCAAGTATGGCTACGCCCGGTCCTTGCGAAGGTTAAAACGGAGTCTATTTGACAAACTATCGTTGTGGTTTTGATGCGTAGGTGAGATTGGTTCTTACTTAAGCCCGTAGCAGCCACGTAAAACATGCAACAACAAAGTAGAGGACGTCTAACTTGTTTTTGCAGGGCATGTTGTGATGTGATATGGTCAAGGCATGATGCTGAATTTTATTGTATGAGATGATCATGTTTTGTAACCAAGTTATCGGCAACTGGCAGGAGCCATATGGTTGTCGCTTTATTGTATGCAATGCAATCGCGATGTAATGCTTAACTTTATTACTAAACGGTAGTGATAGTCGTGAAAGCATAAGATTGGCGAGACGACAACGATGCTACGATGGAGATCAAGGTGTCGCGCCGGTGACGATGGTGATCATGACGGTGCTTCGGAGATGGAGATCACAAGCACGAGATGATGATGGCCATATCATATCACTTATATTGATTGCATGTGATGTTTATCTTTTTATGCATCTTATCTTGCTTTGATTGACGGTAGCATTATAAGATGATCTCTCATTAAATTATCAAGAAGTGTTCTCCCTGAGTATGCACCGTTGCCAAAGTTCGTCGTGCCCAGACACCACGTGATGATCGGGTGTGATAAGCTCTACGTCCATCTACAACGGGTGCAAGCCAGTTTTTGCACACGCAGAATACTCAGGTTAAACTTGACGAGCCTAGCATATGCAGATATGGCCTCGGAACACGGAGACCGAAAGGTCGAGCGTGAATCATATAGTAGATATGATCAACATAAATGATGTTCACCATTGAAAACTACTCCATCTCACGTGATGATCGGTCATGGTTTAGTTGATTTGGATCACGTAATCACTTAGAAGATTAGAGGGATGTCTATCTAAGTGGGAGTTCTTAAGTAATATGATTAATTGAACTTAAATTTATCATGAACTTAGTACCTGATAGTATCTTGCTTGTTTATGTTGATTGTAGATAGATGGCTCGTGCTGTTGTTCCGTTGAATTTTAATGCGTTCCTTGAGAAAGCAAAGTTGAAAGATGATGGTAGCAATTACACGGACTGGGTCCGTAACTTGAGGATTATCCTCATTGCTGCACAGAAGAATTACGTCCTGGAAGCACCGCTGGGTGCCAGGCCTGCTGCTGGAGCAACGCCAGATGTTATGAACGTCTGGCAGAGCAAAGCTGATGACTACTCGATAGTTCAGTGTGCCATGCTTTACGGCTTAGAATCGGGACTTCAACGACGTTTTGAACGTCATGGAGCATATGAGATGTTCCAGGAGTTGAAGTTAATATTTCAAGCAAATGCCCGGATTGAGAGATATGAAGTCTCCAATAAGTTCTATAGCTGCAAGATGGAGGAGAACAGTTCTGTCAGTGAGCATATACTCAAAATGTCTGGGTATAATAATCACTTGATTCAATTGGGAGTTAATCTTCCGGATGATTGCGTCATCGACAGAATTCTCCAATCACTGCCACCAAGCTACAAGAGCTTCGTAATGAACTATAATATGCAAGGGATGAACAAGACTATTCCCGAGCTCTTCGCAATGCTGAAAGCTGCGGAGGTAGAAATCAAGAAGGAGCATCAAGTGTTGATGGTTAACAAGACCACTAGTTTCAAGAAAAAGGGCAAAGGGAAGAAAAAGGGGAACTTCAAGAAGAACGGCAAGCAAGTTGCTGCTCAAGAGAAGAAACCCAAGTCTGGACCTAAGCCTGAAACTGAGTGCTTCTACTGCAAGCAGACTGGTCACTGGAAGCGGAACTGCCCCAAGTATTTGGCGGATAAGAAGGATGGCAAGGTGAACAAAGGTATATGTGATATACATGTTATTGATGTGTACCTTACTAGAGCTCGCAGTAGCACCTGGGTATTTGATACTGGTTCTGTTGCTAATATTTGCAACTCGAAACAGGGACTACAGAATAAGCGGGCACTGGCAAAGGACGAGGTGACGATGCGCGTGGGAAACGGTTCCAAAGTCGATGTGATCGCAGTCGGCACGCTACCTCTACATCTACCTTCGGGATTAATATTAGACCTAAGTAATTGTTATTTGGTGCCAGCGTTGAGCATGAACATTATATCTGGATCTTGTTTAATGCGAGACGGTTATTCATTTAAATCAGAGAATAATGGTTGTTCTATTTATATGAGTAATATCTTTTATGGTCATGCACCCTTGAAGAGTGGTCTATTTTTATTGAATCTCGATAGTAGTAATACACATATTCATAATGTTGAAGCCAAAAGATGCAGAGTTGATAATGAAAGTGCAACTTATTTGTGGCACTGTCGTTTAGGTCATATCGGTATAAAGCGCATGAAGAAACTCCATACCGATGGACTTTTGGAACCACTTGATTATGAATCACTTGGTACTTGCGAACCGTGCCTCATGGGCAAGATGACTAAAACACCGTTCTCCGGTACTATGGAGAGAGCAACAGATTTGTTGGAAATCATACATACCGATGTATGTGGCCCGATGAATATTGAGGCTCGTGGCGGGTATCGTTATTTTCTCACCTTCACAGATGATTTAAGCAGATATGGGTATATTTACTTAATGAAACATAAGTCTGAAACATTTGAAAAGTTCAAAGAATTTCAGAGTGAAGTTGAAAATCATCGTAACAAGAAAATAAAGTTTCTACGATCTGATCGTGGAGGAGAATATTTGAGTTACGAGTTTGGTGTACATTTGAAAAACTGTGGAATAGTTTCGCAACTCACGCCACCCGGAACACCACAGCGTAATGGTGTGTCCGAACGTCGTAATCGTACTTTACTAGATATGGTGCGATCTATGATGTCTCTTACTGATTTACCGCTATCATTTTGGGGATATGCTTTAGAGACGGCCGCATTCACGTTAAATAGGGCACCATCAAAATCCGTTGAGACGACGCCTTATGAACTGTGGTTTGGCAAGAAACCAAAGTTGTCGTTTCTTAAAGTTTGGGGCTGCGATGCTTATGTGAAAAAGCTTCAACCTGATAAGCTCGAACCCAAATCGGAGAAATGTGTCTTCATAGGATACCCAAAGGAAACTGTTGGGTACACCTTCTATCACAGATCCGAAGGCAAAACATTCGTTGCTAAGAATGGATCATTTCTAGAGAAGGAGTTTCTCTCGAAAGAAGTGAGTGGGAGGAAAGTAGAACTTGACGAGGTAACTGTACCTGCTCCCTTACTGGAAAGTAGTTCATCACAGAAAACTGTTTCAGTGACACCTACACCAGTTAGTGAGGAAGCCAATGATAATGATCATGAAACTTCAGATCAAGATACTACTGAACCGCGTAGATCAACCAGAGTAAGATCCGCACCAGAGTGGTACGGTAATCCTGTTCTGGAGGTCATGCTACTAGATCATGATGAACCTACGAACTATGAAGAAGCGATGGTGAGCCCAGATTCCGTAAAGTGGCTTGAAGCCATGAAATCTGAGATGGGATCCATGTATGAGAACAAAGTATGGACTTTGGTTGACTTGCCCGATGATCGGCAAGCAATTGAGAATAAATGGATTTTTAAGAAGAAGACTGACGCTGATGGTAATGTTACTGTCTACAAAGCTCGACTTGTCGCAAAAGGTTTTCGGCAAGTTCAAGGAATTGACTACGATGAGACCTTCTCACCCGTAGCGATGCTTAAGTCCGTCCGAATCATGTTAGCAATTGCCGCATTTTATGATTATGAAATTTGGCAAATGGATGTCAAAACTGCATTCCTGAATGGATTTCTGGAAGAAGAGTTGTATATGATGCAACCAGAAGGTTTTGTCGATCCAAAGGGAGCTAACAAAGTGTGCAAGCTCCAGCGATCCATTTATGGACTGGTGCAAGCCTCTCGGAGTTGGAATAAACGTTTTGATAGTGTGATCAAAGCATTTGGTTTTATACAGACTTTCGGAGAAGCCTGTATTTACAAGAAAGTGAGTGGGAGCTCTGTAGCATTTCTGATATTATATGTGGATGACATATTACTGATTGGAAATGATATAGAATTTCTGGATAGCATAAAGGGATACTTGAATAAAAGTTTTTCAATGAAAGACCTCGGTGAAGCTGCTTACATATTAGGCATTAAGATCTATAGAGATAGATCAAGACGCTTAATTGGACTTTCACAAAGCACATACCTTGACAAAATTTTGAAGAAGTTCAAAATGGATCAAGCGAAGAAAGGGTTCTTGCCTGTGTTACAAGGTGTGAAATTGAGTAAGACTCAATGCCCGACCACTGCAGAAGATAGAGAGAATATGAAAGATGTTCCCTATGCATCAGCCATAGGCTCTATCATGTATGCAATGCTGTGTACCAGACCTGATGTGTGCCTTGCTATAAGTTTAGCAGGGAGGTACCAAAGTAATCCAGGAATGGATCACTGGACAGCGGTCAAGAACATCCTGAAATACCTGAAAAGGACTAAGGATATGTTTCTCGTATATGGAAGTGACAAAGAGCTCATCGTAAAAGGTTACGTTGATGCAAGCTTTGACACTGATCCGGACGATTCTAAATCGCAAACCGGATACGTGTTTACATTAAACGGTGGAGCTGTCAGTTGGTGCAGTTCTAAACAAAGCGTCGTAGCGGGATCTACATGTGAAGCGGAATACATAGCTGCTTCGGAAGCAGCAAATGAAGGAGTCTGGATGAAGGAGTTCATATCCGATCTAGGTGTCATACCTAGTGCATCGGGTCCAATGAAAATCTTTTGTGACAATACTGGTGCAATTGCCTTGGCAAAGGAATCCAGATTTCACAAAAGGACCAAACACATCAAGAGACGCTTCAACTCCATCCGGGATCTAGTCCAGGTGGGAGACATAGAGATTTGCAAGATACATACGGATCTGAATGTTGCAGACCCGTTGACTAAGCCTCTTCCACGAGCAAAACATGATCAGCACCAAAGCTCCATGGGTGTTAGATTCATTACAGTGTAATCTAGATTATTGACTCTAGTGCAAGTGGGAGACTGAAGGAAATATGCCCTAGAGGCAATAATAAAGTTATTATTTATTTCCTTATAATCATGATAAATGTTTATTATTCATGCTAGAATTGTATTTACCGGAAACATAATACATGTGTGAATACATAGACAAACAGAGTGTCACTAGTATGCCTCTACTTGACTAGCTCGTTAATCAAAGATGGTTATGTTTCCTAACCATGAACAATGAGTTGTTATTTGATTAACGAGGTCACATCATTAGTAGAATGATCTGATTGACATGACCCATTCCATTAGCTTAGCACCCGATCGTTTAGTATGTTGCTATTGCTTTCTTCATGACTTATACATGTTCCTATGACTATGAGATTATGCAACTCCCGTTTACCGGAGGAACACTTTGGGTACTACCAAACGTCACAACGTAACTGGGTGATTATAAAGGAGTACTACAGGTGTCTCCAATGGTCGATGTTGGGTTGGCGTATTTCGAGATTAGGATTTGTCACTCCGATTGTCGGAGAGGTATCTCTGGGCCCTCTCGGTAATACACATCACATAAGCCTTGCAAGCATTACAACTAATATGTTAGTTGTGAGATGATGTATTACGGAACGAGTAAAGAGACTTGCCGGTAACGAGATTGAACTAGGTATTGGATACCGACGATCGAATCTCGGGCAAGTAACATACCGATGACAAAGGGAACAACGTATGTTGTTATGCGGTCTGACCGATAAAGATCTTCGTAGAATATGTAGGAGCCAATATGGGCATCCAGGTCCCGCTATTGGTTATTGACCAGAGACGTGTCTCGGTCATGTCTACATTGTTCTCGAACCCGTAGGGTCCGCACGCTTAAGGTTACGATGACAGTTATATTATGAGTTTATGCATTTTGATGTACCGAAGGTTGTTTGGAGTCCCGAATGTGATCACGGACATGACGAGGAGTCTCGAAGTGGTCGAGACATAAAGATTGATATATTGGAAGTCTATGTTTGGACATCGGAAGTGTTCCGGGTGAAATCGGGATTTTACCGGGTTACCGGGAGGTTACCGGAACCCCTCGGGAACCATATGGGCCTTCATGGGCCTTAGTGGAAAGGAGAAAGGGGCAGCCCAAGGGGGCTGCGCGCCTTCCCCCTTCCCCTAGTCCTATTAGGACTAGGAGAGGTGGCCGGCCACCCCTCTCCCTCTTTCCCCCTTGGGAATCCTAGTTGGAATAGGATTGGGGGGGGGAGTCCTACTCCCGGTAGGAGTAGGACTCCTCCTGCGCCACCTCCTCCTGGCCGGCGCCTCCTCCCCCCTTGGCTCCTTTATATACTGAGGCAGGGGCACCTCTAAACACACAAGTTGACACAAGTTGATCCACGTGATCGATTCCTTAGCCGTGTGCGGTGCCCCCTGCCACCATATTCCTCGATAATACTGTAACGGAGTTTAGGCGAAGCCCTGCTGCTGTAGTTCATCAAGATCGTCACCACGTCGTCGTGCTGACGAAACTCTTCCCCGACACTCTGCTGGATCGGAGTCCGGGGATCGTCATCGAGCTGAACGTGTGCTCGAACTCGGAGGTGCCGTAGTTTCGGTGCTTGATCGGTTGGATCGTGAAGACGTACGACTACTTCCTCTACGTCGTGTCATCGCTTCCGCAGTCGGTCTGCGTTGGGTACGTAGACAACACTCTCCTCTCGTTGCTATGCATCACATGATCCTGTGTGCGCGTAGGAATTTTTTTGAAATTACTACGAAACCCAACATTAAGATCTATAGAGATAGATCAAGACGCTTAATTGGATTTTCACAAAGCACATACCTTGACAAAGTTTTGAAGAAGTTCAAAATGGATCAAGCAAAGAAAGGGTTCTTGCCTGTGTTACAAGGTGTGAAATTGAGTAAGACTCAATGTCCGACCACCGCAGAAGATAGAGAGAAAATGAAAGATGTTCCCTATGCTTCATCCATAGGCTCTATCATGTATGCAATGATGTGTACCAGACCTGATGTGTGCCTTGCTATAAGTCTATCAGGGAGGTACCAAAGTAATCCTGGAGTGGATCACTGGACAGCGGTCAAGAACATCCTGAAGTACCTGAAAAGGACTAAGGATATGTTTCTCATATATGGAGGTGACAAAGAGCTCATCGTAAATGGTTACGTTGATGCAAGCTTTGACACTGGTCCGGACGATTCTAAATCGCAAACCGGATACGTGTTTATATTGAACGGTGGAGCTGTCAGTTGGTGCAGTTCTAAACAAAGCGTCGTGGCGGGATCTACATGTGAAGCGGAGTACATAGCTGCTTCGGAAGCAACAAATGAAGGAGTCTGGATGAAGGAGTTCATATCCGATCTAGGTGTCATACCTAGTGCATCGGGTCCAATAAAAATCTTTTGTGACAATACTGGTGCAATTGCCTTGGCGAAGGAATTCAGATTTCACAAGAGAACCAAGCACATCAAGAGACGCTTCAATTCCATTCGGGATTTAGTCCAAGTGGGAGACATAGAAATTTGCAAGATATATACGGATCTGAATGTTGCAGACCCGCTGACTAAGCCTCTTCCACGAGCAAAACATGATCAGCACCAAGGCTCCATGGGTGTTAGAATCATTACTGTGTAATCTAGATTATTGACTCTAGTGCAAGTGGGAGACTGAAGGAAATATGCCCTAGAGGCAATAATAAAGTTATTATTTATTTCCTTATATCATGATAAATGTTTATTATTCATGCTAGAATTGTATTAACCGGAAACATAATACATGTGTGAATAGATAGACAAACAGAGTGTCACTAGTATGCCTCTACTTGACTAGCTCGTTAATCGAAGATGGTTATGTTTTCTAGCCATAGACATGAGTTGTCATTTGATTAATGGGATCACATCATTAGGAGAATGATGTGATTGACTTGACCCATTCCATTAGCTTAGCACTTGATCGTTTAGTTTGTTGCTATTGCTTTCTTCATAACTTATACATGTTCCTATGACTATGAGATTATGCAACTCCCGTTTACCGGAGGAACACTTTGTGTGCTACCAAACGTCACAACATAACTGGGTGATTATAAAGGTGCTCTACAGGTGTCTCCGAAGGTACTTGTTGGGTTGGCGTATTTCGAGATTAGGATTTTTCACTCCGATTGTCGGAGAGGTATCTCTTGGCCCTCTCGGTAATGCACATCACTTAAGCCTTGCAAGCATTGCAACTAATAAGTTAGTTGCGGGATGATGTATTACGGAACGAGTAAAGAGACTTGCCGGTAACGAGATTGAACTAGGTATTGAGATACCAACGATCGAGTCTCGGGCAAGTAACATATCGATGACAAAGGGAACAACGTATGTTGTTATGCGGTCTGACCGATAAAGATCTTCGTAGAATATGTGGGAGCCAATATGAGCATCCAGGTTCCGCTATTGGTTATTGACCGGAGACATATCTCGGTCATGTCTACATAGTTCTCGAACCCGTAGGGTCCGCACGCTTAAAGTTTCGGTGACGATTGTATTATGAGTTTATGTGATTTGATGTACCGAAGGTAGTTCAGAGTCCCGGATGAGATCGGGGACATGACGAGGAGTCTCGAAATGGTCGAGGCGTAAAGATCGATATATTGGACGACTTTATTCAGACATCGGAAAGGTTCCAAGTGATTCGGGTATTTTCGGGGGTACCAGGGAGTTACGGGAATACGAGGAAGAAGTAATGAGCCTCATGGGCCAAGTGGTGGAAGAGAGGAGGCAGGGCGCGCGCCCCCCCTAGCCCAAACCGAATTGGACTAGGGGGTCGGCCCCCCTTTCCTCCTTTTCCTCCTTCTCCTTCCTTCTCCTTCTCCTCCTTCCTTTCCTCCTCCTAGTAGGAGTAGGAAAGGGGAGTCCTACTCCTACTAGGAGGAGGACTCCTCCTCCTGGCGCGCCCATAGAGGGCCGGCCGGCCTCCTCCCTTGCTCCTTTATATACAGGGGCAGGGGGGCACCTCTAGACACACAAGTTGATCAGTTGATCTCTCCCAGCCGTGTGCGGTGCCCCCATCCACCATATTCCACCTCGGTCATATCGCAGCGGTGCTTAGACGAAGCCCTGCGTCGATAGCAACATCATCACCGTCACCACGCCGTCGTGTTGACGGAACTCTCCCGTGAAGCTCTGCTGGATCGGAGTTCGCGGAACGTCATCGAGCTGAACGTGTGCTGAACTTGGAGGTGCCGTGCGTTCGGTACTTGGATCGGTCGGATCATGAAGACGTACGACTACATCAACCGCGTTGTGCTAACGCTTCCGCTTTCGGTCTACGAGGATATGTGGACAACACTCTCCCCTCTCGTTGCTATGCATCACCATGATCTTGCGTGTGCGTAGATTTTTTTTGAAATTACTACGTTCCCCAACAAGGATCTCCTAAGGACCCGGGGGAGGTTACATCCGATCAAGCAGAGGTGCATCGGCGACGAGACCCACGAACTACCTCGGTCCTATGGGGACGATGGAGGCCGCACCAACCGCGCAACTGGTCGCAATGGTATGCGGCTTATTAGAGTGGAGTTCCACTATGCATCGCTTAATCCTACATAACTACAAACCTGACCTCAAATTGGTCATATCCGGTCTCGCCACGACGCTAAGCTATACGCCTTAGAGCATGGTTAATAGTGCAGTCAACTGTTGACTATATGATATTGTCATGTCATATATAGTCATCATTTATAGCCACTCACACAATAAAGTTAGCTAAAAAGTGACTACAAAAGTGGTATGCTTTCTCATATTCTCACTATCGCTTTCTTCATATTTGTTGTATCTGCCTAGAAGCGCGTATATAGTTAAGCTCTTGCATGAAATCCCACTTTCCTCACTTTTTCATGTCTCTCTTCTCCATATAGGCAAAATGACCATGTAAGTGGGCTATAAACATGCTATTGTACTTGCTCTTAGTGTGTCTAGGCAAGTAATATGCCTTCCTGTGTAAATTCTGAAGTGTGCACATGTAATGATGTTGTTAGCATTAAGCATCTCATCTTATATGGTGTAACATTGTATTCTTTGGAGTTGACGTTGTAGTTCTTTCACTTTGGATGAAAGCACAACACTCACACCACATGCTAGCCTCTCAAACAAAGTTTCTGCCCAACGAAACACCCACTAGTGCTACATTCCCTACTGTTGAAAAAAACTTGGTGTTTTGACATTTTTTTTGGCCAAACTTAAATGATTACCACCCAAAAAACTCTACTCCTCTTGTCACAAATATACTATGTTTTGAATATTTCAATATAGACTACACACGGACTGAAATGAGTGAACAAATATACTAAAACATGTCTAGATATATCTGATTCAGAAAAAAGTTAGAACATTTTATATTTATGAACGGAGGGAGTATACTATTTTGATTCAATGTATGAAAGTATTATGTATAAATTTGTCCCCAAAATGCTTCTGTAAGATAACTTTTATTTGAACACAAGTTTTATAGCTATACCAAATACTTCTTTCATCCCAAAATATAATGCGTATTAGATTTTTAAAAATCAAACTTCATAAATTTTGACCAAAATATAATTTTTTTATCACCATCAAGAATATCAAATCAATACTATTAGATTCATCATGAAATGTATTTTCATATGGTATACATTTGATATTGCAGATATAGACAATTTCCTCTTAAATTCGGTCCAAATTTCTGAAGCTTGACTTTCTTGAAAATCAATGCACATTATATTATGGGATAGAGCGACTACAAACTAATGGTAAACATTATGTTCAGACGGCCATGTTAATGTTCGGAACCTCATCTTTTTTGGGCCTAAGGAGTACACTATAAAACCATTGAATGGAGCCATTCAGTAACTCTCCAACTTAGGACAGTAAAACCGAACCACTTCCCAGCTTTCTCATGCACTATGTGATTATAATGAACTTGAACTCGGGTAATTACAAAATATTTGAATTGATACATGAAAAACCAATGGTAAGTTGAAAAAAATATAACCAGGATGAAGATATGTAGCTTAATGTTTTATCCTAGTTGCCCACTTAGTCTCCTTGTCGTCTTAGCATGGTGAAACTCCGTTGAGTTGTAAGGTATGGTTTTTTTCCTCTATGTGCATCAACATGATACAGAGGCAGTTGTTTTTAATCCCCTCTTTGAAAAAAAATATAGTATTTGGGCTAAGATTATTGCCATAAATTATTCGATATATAGGTCACAATTCATACTCACTTCTTTACAGAACTTACAAGTACACTTGCAATTTCATTTTGCTATCAAAGTTGTGAGAACTAATGTGTAACGTAAAATACCGTAACAATTGTAAGAAATGCAATTTGGAAAAGTGGGTTAGATATAGCCAAGATCCTAGCTGCACTCCAACTACATTGAGATATGTGCATGTTGGAGGTTGTCATCTTTGCAACTTATCTAAGTTTCGTAGATGGCAGTTCGATACGATTGAGTATGATAACATACAAGATTCCTTCTGGAAATAAACTACCGTTCAGAACAACAACGAGCAATGTATCAAATTTTAACATCGATATTTTGGGATCAGACGGGGACGGGTTCAAAGATTTAGGGATCAGATGGGGTGGGTCCAAAGACTCCGCTCTACGGCTCTAGTAATAGTGACATGATCAAACAATTAAAGTTGGAAGGCTGGTTGCACATTATGTAACGTCATATTTAGTTTCTGTTGGTTCTCCTTATAATTGTACCTCCTTACCGTTTGCAGGGATACATTTTTATAGTATTATCTTAGACCAATCAACAACCTACAGTTTTTTTTAAAAAACTACCTATTGTTTTCCCCTTTAAAAGAACGGAAACGAGCAGTTCATATAAGGGATAAAATGACGGGAAATGTGCATTGGAGCACCCGGGTGCCACACACCCCTATATGACAATAGCATTAAAAAATATTTCAGGAGATTTTAAAAAAAATCTAAAATTCTGAGATATGAAACCTCGGTGCCCATTGTACACCCATGTTCATTTTCATGGGGAATGAGTGCCCGTGTTATCCGCGGCGCGGGAATTACGGTCCGACATACGTTACATCCACTTTTTTCTCTTCGATATATACGATTTTTTTCTCGTTTTTACTGACATTACCACGGGCATCCATTCCTCACAGAATTGAACACGGATGTATAATAGGCACCCAGGTTTCATATCCCATAATTTTGGATATTTTTTTAAATTTTCATAATATGTTTTTAATGCTATATTTATATAGGGGTGTGTGACACTGAAGAGCCACTGATACTGTTCCAGAAGATCACACTTAAAATTGACGATAGGAGATCCTTCAATTTTTTTGGGGGCTCCGCCACAATCCTGTGATCACGGTCCAGTTTTGCAGTGAGCCGTGAGGCCGTGACCGCACACGGACGGGTGGCCCTGTAACTTCATTTTCGTCCAAATAACAATGCAATCGATCGAGAACGTACTTGTCATATCTTTAAAGAAGTCCTAACTTGATCGGGTGATATATGAGTAGAACTACAATTATGCAAACAGCACTCTAATAAAGAATTAACTATAGAACTTTAGTAGACTGTTAAGCACGAATGTACGAACCTTGCAGTAGGAGGTGAAGTGGTGATTAAGTGGGTTGGAGCTCCCGACAACGGCAAGGTCGGCCATGCCGCCGTCCACTCCAAACTCCGACCTCAGGACCTTCTCCGTCATGCCGCCCGGCAATGGCCCTAACCTGCCCAGCAGCCCGGTGAAGTAGCAGCGGCGACCAACCTTAATCATCTGAAGTTCATTCCCGACAACTATGTCCGCGGCCATGTACTCTTTGAGGAACCACTCCGCCATCACCTTCGGCGTGCTCGTCACCGCCACCTTCCTCTTCGCCGGCAGCCACAAGCGATCGTACACCTCCGCGTTGAGCTTCTCCATGTAGAACTTGGGCAGGATGGCGCGGGCCACGAGGTTAGCGTCCCGTGGCCTGAGTCCGACGAAGGTGACGAACGCCATGACCCTGAGGCTGGCGTCGGAGTGCTCGCCGAGTATCCATACGAGAGGAAAGAAGACGAGGAGGAGTAGCGCCCGGAGAAAGCTACCGCCCTCAAAGGCGACGAGCATGAAGTAGGGGAAGAGAGCTCTGGACCTCAGGATCCCGCCGTGGAAGTCGTACAGCACCGTCCTTCCGGCAGCGGCCGGGATGGTGCACCCGGAGGCGGCAACGGTAGATGGCTTGCTCTGCAAGCTGCGGAGTTTCCTGGCCGAGCGGTACAAGTTGACGAGCCAGTGGGCGCCTATCTTGGGGAGGATGTTATGGAAGACCATCTCCTACTTCCGGCTCACGTACGGAGAACGGTGCTTGTGCAAACTTCACCAGCCAGCTGCCAACAATAGCTTGGTGCGGTGCCAGTCGTTGAAAGGTGTTTATATAAAGATTTGTTAGAAGGATAGAGAGAGATTGGTGCAAGTCAGAACATATCCAACTCTGGTACTAATACATATTTCTGGTTGGACGTAAGGATTCACCAGAAACCTCTCGCTACATTATTCCCGTGTCTCTACTCTCACACCACTATACCCCTCGCTCGTATGGCTACTGTTTTTAACTACGGTTTAGATTCAATCCTACGGAACTGCCTAACCTCTAATGCTACTGCCGTGTTGTGCTCTGAGTTGTCTCTCCTGCAGGATTTCCAACTGTTGACTGGGCCAGACGGGCGCTACCTCAATGGTGGCCTATGCTTCTCCACCAGGGCCGCCTACACGCTGACCATGGGCGAGTTTTTACAATGGCTGCTGTTCCGGGATCGACTCAACTCCAAAAGCAACCTACTCCGCAAGCACACGGTCTCTGACTCACTATGCCCGCTCAGCGGATATGGCAACGGATTGGCCTTTCCCCCTTGGCCACCATCGATGATCTTTGGGACCGCCGTCTCCCTTCTCAGCTGGATGCGGCAATCTGGCACTCCATCCTCCTCATTATTCTATGAAAGATTTGGGACTCCAGAAATGCTATGACCTTCAGGCAGCAAAACAACCGTAGTATCCTCACACTTAGGAGAATCATTGATGATGATCTCATGCTCTGGACGCACCGGATGAAGAAAACAGAGCAAAAGCAGGCCGCCTCCTCATGGCGTTCCTACCTCTTATTACGGTTACACATGCTTATGTAATTTCACCTTGTAATCAGTCAAATAATGGGTTACAAATTTGAGAAATATATTTAGGTGGGAGCTCCCCCCCCCCCCCCCCCCCGCCCGTGATTTTTCAAAAAAATATATTTCCTAACTAATCATGATACTCAACATCCTCCACAGTCACAACGGTAGCGATGTAGGCGGAGAGACTGGAGAAGAATCCGAAGGTAAGCCGGCGGACACCCCCCATAGTCGTAACGGTCAATGCATCGCGAAAGTCGTGGCTGGACTGGAAACCAGCGAGGTTGCTCAAGCAGGGCAGTAGCCCTTTGTGCCGTTGTCGAAGTAGCCGAGAGCGTGGGTGGTGTAGTCGTGGTCGAGGTAGCCATGCGAAGAACGCCGTGGTTGATGTCAAGTCGGGATAGTCGGTGTCGAGGAGGTCGCCATGGAGCCACGGGCGCAAGTAGGCGGCGAGTTAGTCATGGGCGCAGTAGTGTCGAAGCAGTGGTGCGACGGGAATAAGACGGTGTTGACGAGGCGTCGAGCCAGGTTTGCCAGGCCCGGGAACAAGTCGTGGACGAAGGCACGCATCGGTGTTGCCAGCACCGGGCATGCGTAGACGGGGACCTGCACAAGTTGTACGCCATGTCAGAGGAGTCGGAGGGGACAACAGAAAAGGACTCGACGATGATTGCGGTGCCAGTCAACGTGGGTAGAAGGGGCCGATGTAGACCGCAGTTGTCGGAGTAGATGAAGTGGTCGAGGAAGATGACGGCGATGCTGGCGATGAGCTGGTGCTGAACGAAGATGAAGGGGGTGGACGGGCGGCGTGGCTCGCGTAAACGAGAGGCAGCGGCGCCGAGAAAGCAGAGCGGCGTCAGCGGCCTGACAAGGCGGCGGCGGATAGGTTAGGAGTGCGGCGGCAATGCTCGAAGTAGGCGAGGAGAATCCAATAGCATGACGAAGAACGGCGCGGATGGTGGTGTTCCCCCACTAAGGGAGGTGGTGCGGCGCATACCACGTGGAAGTTGACACATGAGGATGGCAAAGTGGACCACGTGCCACGGCGCTATGGCCCGAAGGGGCGACACAACGGCAACATGATGGTCGCGGCGACGGCGGGAAGACCTCGGGGCGGCGGCTTGGAATGCGTGCCGCGGCACTATGGCCCAAAGGGGCGATGCAGCAGCGGTGCGCCGGTCGGTGTAGCCATGGGGACGGCCTCGGGCAGTGGCGGGGGCCGCATGTCGCGAAGCTACAGTCCGAAGGGGCGACGCAGCAGCGGCACATGAGCCGGTGCAGCCGTCAGAAGAACCATGAGGCAGCGGCGCTATGGCGAGACGGAGCAACATAGCAGCAGCCGGTTGCTCGATCGGTGTAGGGGCGCGTTGCACTTGGGACGATCTTCACAGAAACTACGGAGTTGCGCGCGCAACTGACGGGTCAAATCGATCGCACGACGTAGATGAGGTGGACTGCGGGCAGGCGGGTGATCAATCCGATCGCGCACGATGTCGGGGACGTCGCTCAGTGAAGACGGGGTGCTGACAGAGTCCAAGATGAAGCCGGCGGCGACGGTCAACGTGCGGACGAGCGCGTCAGCACTAGTACCCGGGCTGCCCATGCATCACTGGCGCCTAGGTAGCGAGGCTCGAGGGACCAACGCAACAGTGACGCACGACCTCGAGGCAGTCGGCGAGCCCGAGGCAGTCGGGGACGGGGCCGGCGAGGCAGATGGCACGGGGCAGGGATGGGTGGTGATGAAGAAGTCCCGGTCGGATCAAGGCGGTGACGGCCGATGCAGGGCGACGGACGGGCAAACGTGCAGACGACGGTCATGACGGGCCCCCTTGTCGTACGTGGCCACCGAGTTGAAGAAGAGGCCGGCCGGCCGCACCAATGTCGGAATAGAGGCGCGCATGGGTCGACCGCGGTGGCTGGCGGCACAAACCAATCTTAGATCGGAAAACTAAAAAGGTAATCACCGATCAAGGCGATCGGAAGGAGAGAGAAAACTCCGTATCGAGCGATCGGGGAAAAAGACTCTCTACGGCAGCCGGTCAACAACACCGGCGGACGAACCCTAGGTACGGGTGGCGCAGCCCCCAACAAAGGTCATGAAGGGCGACCTCCCCGCGGGTTGCGCGCTGAGCGAAAGCAGCGGAGGCGGCTATACTCTTGGGAGTATGTACTCCCATCCTTAATATACCTCATATACGCATTAATTATACCTCTTTATCATTCTCAATATACTTCATTAAATATTCTAAGATACCTCAATACGAGTTTTGTTGAAAAAATATCATCTGCGACGTACTTTTTGTAATATATCTTTTTCACGTACAAACACATCAGTATATACGTAAAAATTTAAAAATATGTAGACTCACATGAATTTTTTCATGAAATTCATTTTGGGGTATCTAATAATTACTAATGAAGTATATTAAAAATAATAAAGAGGTATAGAAGACTCATCTATGTGGTATATGAGGAGCGGGAGTACGTACTCACAGGAGTACACAACCATTTTCCTATAAATAGATGGTCAATTTGGAGTATAAGACAAGACAAAACATATCCTAGTCTATTTCATATTTCCTAACTAATCACAACACTCGACAAGATTGACTGGGAACCGGAACGTTTTGGTTGACTGGAAGGGAAATAAGTGGGTGGGCGAAAACTAAGGGATTTTTTTCAAGAGTACGCCAAAATGGCGTACTATATTTTTATAGAAGGCAGAAGATATTTACAAGCAGTCTAGCAAGATGCGAACATCCTGCTTGACAAGCACCAAGACCGAATGTAGAACAAAATCACTCTCTCACAAAAGGATCTAAGGCTCCTACACCTAGTCCCGCTAGCGACCACTCCTTGATCTTCGAAAGCACAAGCGTCGCCAGTTGCTCGGGCGCCCTTTGATCGGGCACTCTATTGAACACCCTCGCATTTCTATGTTTCCACAAAACCCATGCCGCGCTGATCACGAAGGAGTCAAAACCACGACGAATTTTGCCCGAGAACCTTGTACTTTGCTGGAACCACCATTCGGTAAACGTGTTGCTCTGGGTTGGTGGTGCAATGTTCATTTGCATTGTGTCAAAGCAGCGATTCCATGCCTCCCGCACGTAGATGCATCTCACGTGAATGTGATCAACGTTGTCCTGGTCCTGCAAGCAGGTGAAGCAAGAGGATGGCTCGTCCTGGAGCCCATGCCGGGCGCGATTGTCAGACGTCCATAAGCGGTACTAAACCATGAGCCAAGCGAAGATCTTGCAGCGCAACGGTGCCTAGCTCCGCCAGATGGCCATAGCAGTCGGCGAACGCACAAAGCCCATGCATAATCTCTGGTAGGTCGACCTTGCCGTGTAAGCTCCGAACTTGTCAGCAGGCCAAGTGAACTGATCAGGAAGGTTATCGTCCCGCGGTACCATCGCAATGGCAAGGCACAAGTGAGCCACCTGCATGTGCGCCGGGAAAGAGATGTCACCTTGCACATCTCGCGACCATGCGTTATGCGTCAGTGCCTGTCGGACAGTCCTGGCGTTGCGCGCCCTCGTGCAAACCATCTCCAGGATCAACGGAGCAATCTCGCTGACCGTGAAACCATGAATCCATCTGTCCATCCAAAACATAATCCTCTCCCATTGCCAAGTGTAATCTTGATGAAGCTATTGAAGATCGACTTGGCCTCGGTGTCTTCAGCAAGTGGGATGCCCTGCCATGGTCGAAGCAGATCCGTTCTGCGTAGCCATTCCCAGCGCACTCTCAAAGCGATGGCCTGCAGACTCAGATCCTTGATGCCCAGCCCACCAAGGCTCGTCGGCCGACAGATTGTGTCCCATGCCACAAGGCACTGCCCACCATTGACTTTATCTTTCCCGGCCCAAAAGAAATCCCACATCCATTTGTTGATTTCCTCAAAAACCCAAGCCGGGGCATCTAGAACCATGATTTGGTGAATGGGCCTTGCAGAGACCACCGATTTGAGAAGGATGAGCCGCCTAGTCTGTGTATGAGCCCTCTCTGCCATGCTGGAACCACCTTCCTGACCTGATCAAGGAGCGGGTGCCAATATGTGTGGCACAACTGATGGATCTTTAAAGGGATGCCAAGATACTTAAACAGGAACGCACCCAATTGGCAGCGAAGAATAGCTCTAACTCTCCGCCCATCCTCCTCTGCACCACGAATTAGGATAGCCGCTGATTTGGCGAAGTTGATCTTGAGCCCCGAAGCTTCCCCAAAGACCTCGAGGAGCTCTCTCACGTAGTGCAGGTTCTGCGTCTCTGGCTTGACAAACATGGCGACGTCGTCCGCGTAGATAGATAGCCTTTGTAGAGGTAGGATGCTGTAGACCGTACTGAGCAAGCCCGCGTTTGTAGCTTTGCAGAACAACGTTGTAAGCACGTCCATGGCGATCACGAAAAGTAGGGGGGGGCACCGGGTCCCCTTGCCTCAAGCCTTTAGCATGATAGATTGTGCATCTCGGGCTCCCATTCACAATGATCTTTGTGCTCACAAAACAGAGTAGCATGGAAACCCAACTGATCCACTTCCATCTGAAACCCCTGGCCCTCAAAACTTCCAGGAGGAAGGTCCACGAGAGTGAGTCGAAGGGTCTCAGGATGTCGAGCTTGAGGACGAGCCCCTTGATCTTAGCCGCATAGATTTTGCGGGCGACTTGCCTCACCAGAAGGTAATTATCATGGATACTTCTTCCTTTTGCGAAAGCCGACTGGTTTGCGCTAACTACTTCGTGCAATCTCCTGCGCGCCCGCATGGCCAGAATCTTGGCAAAGAGCTTGGAGAAGCTGTGAGGGAGGCTGATGGGCCTAAAATCCTTGACCTCCAAGGCCTCCAAAGTCTTAGGAATAAGCACGATGTGCGCCTTATTGAGCTTGAAAAAACCCCTGTCGTCCCCCACATACAGCTTAAGCAAGGCAGCCATGATATCGTGCTTGATCACCGGCCAAGCTTTGTGATAGAACAAACCGATGAAGTCGTCAGGGCTGGGGGCTCTGTCTGGTGGGAGCTCCTTAATCACGCTCCAAATCTCCTCCTCCGCGAAGATCTCCTCCATGTCCGCGAGGTCTAGTTGTGGCAAGCCCAGCAGATCGAGATTTAAGGAGTGCACACACGTGTTGGCCGTACCCAACAGCCTGTCATATACCCCGGCGAACACGTCCTCAATTTTGCCTTGGTCCGTGAGGATCTCCTCCTCGTGCTTCAGCTATGCGATATAATTCTTGGATCTCCTACCATTGGCCACCGCCTGAAACAGCTTTGTGTTGGCGTCCCCTTCTTTCAACCACCTGATCTGTGATCTCTGTCGATCAATTGTTCGCTGGAGTGAGGCAAGACCCAACAGCGCAACCTTGAGCGTCCTCCTCAACCACCATTCCATGTCCGATAGCCAGTGAGCTTCCGAGGCTTGGTCGAACCTGTGAATAAGCCAGTTGGCCACCGCCATGAGGGTTTTTATGTTACCAGCTTTTCGTTGCCCCCAAGCCTGAAGGTAGACATCTGTATTTCTGTATAGAGCATCCAAGTGTTTGAACGGATCCACAATCTCGTCACTGCAAGTCCAAGCCTCCCGGATTGCATCGTCGAAGCCGTCCAGTTTGGTTCAGAAGATCTCGAATCAAAATCGCTTCTTATGATGTAGATGAACATTTGTCGACAAGTCCAAGGGGGCGTGGTCGGAGACACCCCTGGAGAGGGCTTGGAGCAGGTGATCCGAGTGCAACAACTCCCAATCAACCGACACCAACACCCGGTCTATCTTTGTGAAGGTAGGGACATTTCTTTCATTAGACCACGTGAACATCCGACCATGCATGTAGAGCTCCTTTAGCTCGTGATCATCCACAAAGCTTCGAAATCTTTTCATCATCGTTCGGTTAATGTGATCATTGCTCTTCTCCGATGCCCGCAAGATCATGTTGAAATCTCCTAGCACCATCCACGGCCCAGGGCATAAAGCTCTCCAGGCATAAAGATCCAAGAGGAATTGCATTTTGAGCTCATCACCCTGGGGCGCATACATCACAGAAATCCACCACTTCTCTCCCTCCTTATTAGTCACCATGCCCGTAACAAAGTTGGGTTCCAACTAGATGTGGTCGATTGTGATCACCTTTGTGTCCCAAGCGAGCAAGATGCCACCACGGGTCTCCTCCGCTGACAAATAAGAAAAACCGTCAAAGGACGGCCCGACACATTGCATTACTATGAACTGATCGATTACATCAAGTTTAGTCTCCTGCAAACAAACCAAATTGACTTTCACCAAAGTAACAAAGTCCCTCACTGCCTTCTTTTTCGCAGGGTTGTTGAGTCCGCGCACGTTCCAACACAAAACCTCTGGGTTGTACGATATTGGAGAGCTAGGCATCCACCCACACCAATGCAATGCACGCATCAGAGCATGGCGATGGTCGTGTCCTGCGCACTCGCCAATTCATCCGTGGGTGGCACAGCCTTCCCGAACAGAGCCGCGATCACCCTGATGTGCTGCTCCCGCAGAGGCGAGTCGAAGAAACTTTGGAGCTCCTGTACTGCTGCCTCATCAGCCACCAAGTCATCGGGCACAAGGCCGAGCGCGCGTAGCAGGACATTCTCCGCTAGTTTTGGCTTGGCAGCGCTGGCATTGGCACTTCTCTTTGAAGCCCTGGTCGTCCTCTTAGGGGTGAAAGGCTCGGCCTCAGGGCGGGGGGAGGAGCCTTGCACCTCGCGGAGGAGTGGGGGTCCCAGCTTCTTCATGAGATTGTTGTAGAAGGCCTTGAGCCTGTCGAAGGCTATAGATTCTTGCGTCGGCATCCCTCCCCCAGCAGGCTCGGAGTCCATGGTCGTCGTCGTGCGCTGCTCCTCAGTGGTGATCTCTGTCGACCTGGACAGTAAGTTGCAATTTGTGGTCCTAAAATAACGAAAATCATGAAATTATGAAGAACCATTCTATGAAGGAGTATTAGAGTAACTCTAGCAGAGTCACATGTGGTGGATTGTCATAATAACCATTTGTGTTATAATTTTGATACAAAAGCCAATTGACATTATTTTTTAAGGCCGCTTCAAAATGGGCCCACTAGCCTCCATATTAGAAGGCTGTGGGGGAGGGGTGAGTCTTTGGAGTGCACTTCATTTTTTTAGGCGAAACCATAGAACTGTAGTTCTATGGTATTTTCATTATAATAAAATATATACAAACAATTATCCAACAAGAATCACCCAACACCAGTGCGATCAAACATGGGAATTAAATTACAAGTTCTGTACTATCCAAGAGCTGATATGTTCTTCTTTTTCTTGCTTTGCTCTAATCCTGGTAATCTGGAGTCCTTCTTTAAGGTAGAATTTCCAAGAGTCTGGATGAGATGGCGCTCTCCTGAAGATTTTACCATTTCGGATCATCCATATACTCCAACATCCCATGACAATGATTTCCATTGCAATGCCCGGTGGTAATCTCTCTTTCAAAAGGTGCACTTCATCAAAAGTGGATATGCCTCTGCTTCTGCTGTGTATGATTGAGCTCCAGCATAGCCATGTGAAAGGACAGTTCCAGAATAGGTTGAAACGGTTTCCTCTGTTTTATTTGAACATAAAGCACAGTTGTAATCTTCCAAATGCATATTCCTTCTTTTAATCATATTCCTTGTTCTAAGCCTATCATGCAGTTGGATCCAGAAGAAGATTTTGTGTCTAAGACGGCAAGCAGAATTCCAAACCATCATGAAAATGTTGTGTGCTATACTCACTCCCATCAATGATTTGTATAGTTTCATGGATGAGAATTTTTGGGAAGCTGTGTTTAAGGTCCAGACATCTTGAACAATAGAGTTTGTTTTGCTACTTACCAATTCTTCAAGGGCATTGAATTGACTATAGGCTTCCAGTGAGAGAGGTTTGTGGAAGTTTTGACTAAAGTCTATTAGTTGCTGGATTTGAAAGAGAGTGACCTCATGACTAACTGCAAATGAATGGAGCTCTAGGTATTTCTCATTCAGAGGGATCTCTTGCCATCTGTCTTTCAAGAAATTAACAGTATCACCCTTTCCCGCTCTACAAATAGAATTTAGCTTGAATGTTCGAAGTAGCTTTCAAATTTCTTTCCACCAGAAGGAGCCTACCATCTTGTCTCTTGGAATACTATCTAGATAGTAAGCTTCCCAAATTATGTTAACCTAAGGAATGTCTGCTTTATTTAGGAATTTATGTAGGTGTTTCATTAGGAGAGCTTGGTTATGTGCATGTAGATCCAAAACCCCCAGACCTCCATGTGTTTTGGGTTTGCGAACTTTCTGCCAAGAGTTGAGAGCAGTACCTCTATCTTCAGAACCATATTTTCTCCAGAAGCAGTTCATGAGGTAAGAGTTGATTTGTTTGAGCATAGTCTTGGGTATCCTGAATGTGCACATGAAGAATGTAGGCATACTTGTAAATACTGACTTGAGGAGTGTAATTTTGTCTCCAGTGTACAAAAGGGTAGAGCATCCAAGTAATCTGTGTTCAATTCTCTGCAGCAGGGGAACATAATCTATCACTCTGGGTTTAGAACTGCAAAGAGGTAGTCCCAAATATTTATGAGGCAAAGTTCCAATTCTGCAACCAAGGAGGTTAGATATCTCTTGCATTTTGGCCTCAGGTGTATTAAGGAGACACCAGGGTAGATTTTGAGTAGTTGACCTTCATACATGTATAGTCTGCATAATGAAGTAGCAAATTCTTGATGTGCTGCACTTGTCTGATATCAGCATGAGCCACAAGGATGGTGTCATCAGCATATTGGATTATGGGATAATCTGAACTGGATCTGTGATTTAATGGAGATGCAACCAGGGAGTTTTGCATTGCTTCATTCATCATAGACTATAAAATATCAATAGCAATGACAAAGATCAGGGGTGAAAGTGAGTCCCCTTGCCTGACACCTTTCTTACACTAGAACTGTTTTCCTGGGATCCCATTGAGTAAAACTTAGGAAAAACTAGTCTCATAGATCATTTTGATCCAGTGAATCCATTTTGGTCCAAAACCTTTAGCCTGCATCACTTCTATAATAGTATCATGGCTGATCATATCAAATGCCTTTTCAAAATCTAGTTTTAAAAGAATGAGCTCCTTCTTACTCTGTTGGCATTGATAAATATATTCATAAGCCCAGGCCATGTAATCTTGGATGCACCTATTATTGAGAAAGCCATATTGATTTTTATTAACCATGCCCAAGATGACTTTCTACAATCTATTTGCCAGCAATTTAGTGATAATCTTAAGTGTGCAGTTGAGTAAAGAGATAGGTCTGAAGTCTGCTGGAGTTGATGCTGCATCATGCTTGGGTATCAGATTGATGAAGGAATAATTGATAATCTGAATATTGACCTGCCTGAGTGGAAATCCTCTATGAGCTTATAGAAATCTGGTGCAATGATGTCCCAACAATGCTTAAGGAAAGTTGTGTTAAAACCATCTGGACCTAGTGGTTTGTCAGCAGGCATTTGTTGCACCACTTTATCAATTTCATCTTTAGTGAAAGGTATTGGGGAAGGCAGTAATTTCAAATAATTTCCTACGCACACGCAAGATCTATCATGGTGATGCATAGCAACGAGAGGGGAAGAGTTTTGTCCATGTACCCTCATAGACCGTAAGCGGAAGTGTTATGACAGCGCGGTTGATGTAGTCGTACGTCTTCACGATCCGACCGATCCTAGTACGGAAAGTACGACACCTCCGTGATCTGCACACGTTCGGCTCGGTGATGTCCCATGAACTCCCGATCCAGCTGAGTGTCGAGGGAGAGCTTCGTCAGCACGACGGCGTGATGACGGTGATGATGAAGCTACCGGCGCAGGGCTTCGCCTAAGCACTACGACGATATGACCGAGGTGGATTATGGTGGAGGGGAGCAGCGCACATGGCTAAGAGATCAATGATCAACTTGTGTGTCTATGGGGTGCCCCCTGGCCACGTATATAAAGGATGGGGGGAGGAGGAGGCCGGCCCTCATACGGCGCGCCCAAAGTGTAGAGTCCTACTAGGACTCCCTAGTCCTAGTAGGTTTCCACCTCCCACATGGAATAGGAAAAAGGGAAGGGAGAAGGAGAAGGAAGGAAGGGGGTGCCCCCTTTCCCTAGTCCAATTCAGACCAGTCCATGGGGAAGGGGCGTGCCCACCCTTGAGGCCTTTCTCTCCTTTCCTGTATGGCCCATTAAGGCCCAATACGAATTCCTGTAACTCTCCGGTACTCCGAAAATACCCGAATCACTCGGAACCTTTCCGATGTCCGAATATAGCCTTCCAATGTATCGATCTTTACGTCTCGACCATTTTGAGACTCCTCGTCATGTCCCCGATCTCATCCGGGACTCCAAACAAACTTCGGTCATCAAATCACATAACTCATAATACAAATCGTCACAGAACGTTAAGCGTGCAGACCCTACGGGTTCGAGAACTATGTAGACATGACCGAGACTCATCTCCGGTCAATAACCAATAGCAGAACCTGGATGCTCATATTGGTTACTACATATTCTATGAAGATCTTTATCGGTCAAACCGCATAACAACATACGTTGTTCCCTTTGTCATTGGTATGTTACTTGCCCGAGCTTCGATCGTCGATATCATCATACCTAGTTCAATCTCGTTACCGGCAAGTCTCTTTACTCGTTCTGTAATGCATCATACTGCAACTAACTCATTAGTCACATTGCTTGCAAGGCTCATAGTGATGTACATTACCGAGAGAGCCCAGAGATACCTCTTCGATAGACGGAGTGACAAATCCTAATCTCGATCTATGCCAACTCAAAAAACACCATCGGAGACACCTGTAGAGCATCTTTATAATCACCCAGTTATGTTGTGACGTTTGATAGCACACAAGGTGTTCCTCCGGTATGCGGGAGTTGCATAATCTCATAGTCAGATGAACATGTATAAGTCATGAAGAAAGCAGTAGCAATAAAACTGAACGATCATTATGCTAAGCTAACGGATAGGTCTTGTCCATCACATCATTCTCTAATGATGTGACCCCATTCATCAAATGAAAACACATGTCCATGGCTAGGAAACTTAGCCATCTTTGATTAACGAGCTAGTCAAGTAGAGGCATACTAGGGACACTCTGTTTGTCTATGTATTCACACATGTACTAAGTTTCCGGTTAATACAATTCTAGCATGAATAATAAACATTTATCATGATATACGGAAATATAAATAACAACTTTATTATTGCCTCTAGGGCATATTTCCTCCAGTCTCCCAGTTGCACTAGAGTTAGTAATCTAGTTCACATCGTCATGTGATTTAACACCAATAGTTCACATCTGTATGTGATTAGTTCACATCTCTATGTGACTAACACCCAAAGGGTTTACTAGAGTCAATAATCTAGTTCACATCGCTATGCGATTAACACCCAAAGAGTGATCATGTTTTGCTTGTGAGAGAAATTTAGTCAACGGTCTGCCACATTCAGAGCCGTATGCATTTTGCAAATTTTCTATGTCTACAATGCTTTGCACGGAGCTACTCTAGCTAATTGCTCCCACTTTCAATATGTATCTAGATCGAGACTTAGAGTCATCCATATCAGTGTCAAAGCTTGCATCGACGTAACTCTTTACGACGAACTCTTTGTCACCTCCATAACTGAGAAACATTTCCATATTACACTAAGGATATTTTTTGACCGTTGTCCAGTGATCCACTCCTGGATCACTATGGTACCCTCTTGCCAAACTTATTGTGAGGTACGTAATAGGTCTGGTACACAACATAGCATACTTTATAGAACCTATGACTGAGGCATAGGGAATGACTTTTCATTATCTTTCTATTTTCTGTCATGGCTAGATTTTGAGTCTTTACTCAACTTCACACCTTGCAACATAGTCAAGAACTCCTTCTTTGACTGTTCCATTTAGAACTATTTCAAAATCTTGTCAAGGCATGTACTCATTGAAAATATATCAAGCCTCTTGATCTATCTCTATAGATCTTGATGCTCAATATGTAAGTAGCTTCACCGAGGTCTTTCTTTGAAAAACTCCTTTCAAACACTCCTTTATGCTTTCCAGAAAATTCTACATTATTTCCGATCAACAATATGTCATTCACATATACTTATCAGAAATGCTGTAGTGCTCCCACTCACTTTCTTATAAATATAGGCTTCACCGCAAGTCTGTATAAAACCATATGCTTTGATCACTTTATCAAAGCATATATTCCAACTCCGAGATGCTTGCACCAATCCATAGATGGATCGCTAGAGCTTGCTCACTTTGTTAGCACCTTTAGGATCGACAAAACCTTCTGGTTGCACCATATACAACTCTTCTTTAAGAAATCCATTAAGGAATGCAGTTTTGACATCCATTTGCCAGATTTCATAAAATGCGGCAACAACTAACGTGATTCGGACAGACTGCTACCTCTTGAGCACTGCATTGGTTTTCCCTTGAAGAGGAAAGGGTGATGCAGCAAAGTAGCGTAAGTATTTCCCTCAGTTTTTGAGAACCAAGGTATCAATCTAGTAGGAGGCCACACGCAAGTCCCTCGTACCTACACATACAAATAAGAACCTCGCAACCAACTCGATAAAGGGGTTGTCAATCCCTTCACGGCCACTTACGAGAGTGAGGTCTGATAGAGATAATAATGATAACATAAATATTTTTGGTATTTTTATGATATAGATTAAAATAAAGATTGCAAAATAAAATAGATTGGAAACTTATATGATGGAGAATAGACCCGGGGGCCATAGGTTTCACTAGTGGCTTCTGTCAAGATAGCATAAGTATTACAGTGGGTGAACGAATTACCGTCGAGCAATTGATAGAAAAGCGAATAATTATGAGAATATCTAGGCATGATCATGTATATAGGCATCACGTCCGTGACAAGTAGACCGAATCCTGCCTGCATCTACTACTATTACTCCACACATCGACCGCTATCCAACATGCATCTAGAGTATTAAGTTCATAAGAATAGAGTAACGCCTTAGGTAAGATGACATGATGTAGAGGGATAAACGCAAGCAATATGATATAAACCCCATCTTTTTATCCTCGATGGCAACAATACAATACGTATCGTTTCCCTTTCTGTCACTGGAATCGATCACCGCAAGATTGAACCGAAAGCTAAGCACTTCTCCCATTGCAAGAAAGATCAAGCTAGTAGGACAAACCAAACTGATAATCAAAGAGACTTGCAAAGATAACCAATCATGCATAAAAGATTTTAGAGAAGAATCAAATATTGTTCATAGATATACTTGATCATAAACCCACAATTCTTCGGATCTCGACAAACACACCACAAAAAGAGTTACATCGAATAGATCTCCAAGAAGATCGAGGAGAACTTTGTATTAAGATCCAAAAAGAGAGAAGAAGCCATCTAGATACTAGCTATGGACCCGAAGGTCTGAAGTAAACTACTCGCACATCATCGGTGGGGCCATGGAGTTGATGTAGAGGCCCTCCATGATCAATGCCCCCTCCGGCGGAGCTCCGGAAAAGGCCCCAAGATGGGATCTCTTGGGTATAGAAGGTTGCGGCGGTGGAAATAGGGTTTCGTGGTGCTCCTGGATGTTTTCGGGGTATGTGAACATATATAGGAGGAAGAAGTAGGTCGGTTGAGCCACGAGGGGCCCACGAGGGGGAGGGCGCGCCCCCTGCCTCGTGGACTCCTTGTTGGTTACTTGACGTCCACTCCAAGTCCTCTGGATCACGTTTGTTCCAAAAATCACGCTCCCGATGGTTTCATTCTGTTTGGACTCCATTTGATATTCCTTTTATGCGAAACACTGAAATAGGCAAAAAACAGTAATTTGCACTGGGCCTTGGGTTAATAGGTTAGTCCCAAAAATAATATAAAAGTATAAAATAAAGCAATTATGTCTTATCAAAATACCATAGCCAAAGAAAACTTATCCCTACAAAGTCATATGGTTTGCCCATGCTTCATTTTGGTCACAAAAAATGCTCCCATCATGCACAACCCTGATGACAAGCCAAGAAATTGTTTCATACTTAGCCTTTTCAAACTCTTTCAACTTTTACGCAATATATGAGCGTGAGCCATGGACATAGCACTATGGGTGGAATAGAATATGATGATTGAGGTTGTGTGAGTAGACAAAAAGGGAGAAAGTCTCACATTGACGCGGCTAATCAATGGGCTATGGAGATGCCCACTGATTGATGTCACTGCAAGGAGTAGGGATTGCCATGCAACAGATGCACTAGAGCTATAAATATATGAAAGCTCATCAAAGAAACTAAGTGGGTGTGCATCCAACTTTCTTGCTCACGAAGACCTAGGGCATTTGAGGAAGCCCATCATTGGAATATACAAGCCAAGTTCTATAATGAAAAATTCCAACTAGTATATGAAAGTGACAAATAAGAGACTCTCTATCATGAAGATCATGGTGCTACTTTGAAGCACAAGTGTGGAAAAAGGATAGTAACATTGTCCCTTCTCTCTTTTTCTCTCATTTTTTTATTTTGGCCTTCTTTTCTCTCTTTTTATGGCCTCTTTTTTCGTCCGGAGTCTCATCCCAACTTGTGGGGGAATCATAGTCTCCATCATCCTTTCCTCACATGGGACAATGCTCTAATGATGATCATCACACTTTTATTTTCTTACAACTCAAGAATTACAACTCGATACTTAGAACAAAATATGACTCTATGTGAATGCCTCCAGCGGTGTACCGGGATTGCGATGAATCAAGAGTGACATGTATGAAAAATTAAGCAAGGTGGCTTTGCCACAAAAACGATGTCGACCACATGATCATGCAAAGCAATATGACAATGATGATGTATGTCATAATAAATGGAACGGTGGAAAGTTGCATGGAAATATTTCTCGGAATGGCTATGGAAATGCCATAATAGGTAGGTATGGTGGCTGTTTGAGGAAAATATAAGGAGGTTTATGTGTGATAGAGCGTATCATATCACGGGGTTTGGATGCACAGGCGAAATTTGCACCAACTCTCAAGGTGAGAAAGGGCAATGCACGGTACCGAAGAGGCTAGCAATGATGGAAGGATGAGAGTGCGTATAATACATGGACTCAACATTAGTCATAAAGAACTCACATACTTATTGCAAAAATCTACAAGTCATCAAAACCAAGCACTACACGCATGCTCCTAGGGGGATAGATTGGTAGGAAAAGACCATCGCTCGTCCCCGACCGCCACTCATAAGGAAAGCAATCAAAGAACTACTCATGCTTCAAATTTGTCACATAACGTTTACCATACGTGCATGCTACGGGACTGGCCAACTTCAACACAAATATCCATAAATTTCACAATTACTCAACTAGCACACCTCTAATATTACCACCTTTATATCTCAAAACAATCTATCAAGCATCCAACTTCTCTTAGCATTTAAAATTTATAACCAAAATGAATTACCATGATGTTATAAAGGACTCTCAAAATGATATAAGTGAAGCATGAGAGATCAATTATTTCTATAAAATAAAACCACCGTCGTGCTCTAAAAGATATAAGCGAAGCACTAGAGCAAAAATTATCCAACTCAAAAGATATAAGTGAAGCACATAGAGTATTCTAATAAATTCCAATTCATGTGTGTCTCTCCCAAAAGGTGTGTACAGCAAGGATGATTGTGGTAATCTAAAAAGAAAAGACTCAAATCATACAAGACGCTCCAAGCAAAACACATATCATGTGGCGAATAAAAATATAGCTCCAAATAAAGTTACCGATGGACGAAGACGAAAGAGGGGATGCCTTCCGGGGCATCCCCAAGCTTAGGCTTTTGGTTGTCCTTGAATTTTACCTTGGGGTGCCTTGGGCATCCCCAAGCTTAGGATCTTGCCACTCCTTGTTCCATAATCCATCAAATCTTTACCCAAAACTTGAAAACTTCACAACACAACATTTAAAAGAAAATCTTCGTGAGCTCCGTTAGTAAAATAAAACAAACCACCACTTCAAGCTACTGTAATGAACTCATTATTTATTTATATGGGTGTTACACCTACTGTATTCCAACTTTTCTATGGTTCATAAACTCTTTTACTAGCCATAGATTCATCAAAATAAGCAAACAACACACGAAAAACAGAATCTGTCAAAAACAGAACAGTCTGTAGTAATCTGTATGTTTCGAATATTTCTGGAACCCCAAAAATTCTAAAATAAATTTATGGACGTTAGGAATTTATCTATTAATCATCTACAAAAATAATTAACTAAATAGCACTCTCCAATAAAAAATGGCAGCAAATATCGTGAGCGCTAAAGTTTCTGTTTTTTACAGCAAGATCGTAAAGACTTTTCCCAAGTCTTCCCAAAGGTTCTACTTGGAACAGACACTAATTAAAAGCATGAAACCACATCTAAACAGAGGTTAGATGAATTATTTATTACTAAACAGAACCAAAAAGCAAGAAATAAAATTAAATTGGGTACAGAAGGTTGCGGCGGTGGAAATAAGGTTTCGTGGTGCTCCTGGATGTTTTCGGGGTATGTGAACATATATAGGAGGAAGAAGTAGGTCGGTTGAGCCACGAGGGGGGAGGGTGCGCCCAGGGGGGTAGGCGCGCCCCCTGCCTCGTGGAGTCCTCTTTGGTTGCTTGACGTCCACTCCAAGTCCTCTGGATCACGTTTGTTCCAAAAATCACGCTCCCGAAGATTTCATTCCGTTTGGACTCTGTTTTATATTCCTTTTCTGCGAAACACTGAAATAGGCAAAAAAACAAAAATTTGCACTGGGCCTTGGGTTAATAGGTTAGTCCCAAAAATAATATAAAAGTGTAAAATAAAGCCCATTAACACCCAAAACAGATAATATAATAGCATGAAACAATCAAAAATTATAGATACATTGGAGACGTATCACATACTTTTAAGCATCGATACGAGTGAGAAAAATCTCATCGTAGTCAACACCTTGAACTTGTAGAAAACCTTTTGCAACAATTCAAGCTTTGTAGATAGTTACACTACTATCAGCATTCGTCTTCCTCTTGAAGATCCATTTATTCTCAATGACTCATCGATCATAGGTAAAGTCAATCAAAGTCCATACTTTGTTCTCATACATGGATCCCATCTCAGATTCCATGGCCTCAAGCCATTTTGCGGAATCTGGGCTCATCATCGCTTCCTCATAGTTCGTAGGTTCGTCATGGTCTAGTAACATGACTTCTAGAGTAGGATTACCATACCACTCTAGTGCGGAACGTACTCTGGTTGACCTACGATGTTCGGTAGTAACCTGATCTGAAGTTTCATGATCATTATCATTAACTTCCTCACTAATTGGTGTAGGCATCACTGGAACTAATTTCAGTGATGATCTACTTTACAATTCAAGAGAAGGTACAATTACCTCATCAAGTTCTACTTTCCTCCCACTCATTTCTTTGAGAGAAACTCCTTCTCTAGAAAGGATCCACTCTTAGTAAAAAGATCTTGCCTTCGGATTTGTGATAGAAGGTGTACCCAACAGTTTCTTTTGGGTATCTATGAAGACGCACTTCTCCGATTTGGGTTTGAGCTAATCAGGTTGAAACTTTTTCACATAAGCATCGCAACCTCAAACTTTAAGAAACGATAGCTTAGGTTTCTTGCTAAACCACGGTTCATATGGTGTCGTCTAAATGGATTTTTAGACGGTGCCCTATTTAATGTGAATGCAGCTGTCTCTAATGCATAACCCCAAAACGATAGTGGTAATTCAGTAAGAGACATCATAGATTGCACCATATCTAATAAAGTACGGTTATGAAGTTCGGACACACCATTACGTTGTGGTGTTTGAGGTGGCGTGAGTTGCGAAAATATTCCGCATTGTTTCAAACGAAGACCAAACTCGTAACTCCAATATTCTCCTCCACGATCAGATCGCAGAAACTTTATTTTCTTATTATGATGATTTTCCACTTCACTCTGAAATTCTTTGAACTTTTCAAATGTTTCAGACTTATGTTTCATCAAGTAGATATGCCCATATCTACTCAAATCATCTGTGAAGATCAGAAAATAACGATACCCGTCGCGAGCCTCAACAGTCATCGGATTGCATACATCAGTATGTACTATTTCCAATAAGTCAGTTGCTTGCTCCATTGTTCTGAAGAACGGAGTTTTAGTCATCTTGCCCACAAGGCATGGTTCGCAAGCATCAAATGATTCATAATCAAGTGATTTTAAAAGCCCATCAGCATGAAGTTTCTTCATGCGCTTTACACCAATATGACCTAAACGGCAGTGCCACATATAAGTTGCCCTATCATTATTAACTTTGCATCTTTTGGCCTCAATATTATGAATATGTGTATTACTACGATCGAGATTCAATAAACCATTCACCTTGGGTGTATGACCTCAGAAGGTTTTATTCATGTAAACAGAATAACAATTATCCTTGACTTCAATGAATAACCGTATTGCAATAAACATGATCCAATCATATACGCTTTACACAAACACCGAATAACATTTATTTTAGGTTCAACACTAATACCGAAGGTAAAGGGCGTGTGCGATGGTGATCTTATCAACCTTGGAATCGGTTCCAACTCACATCATCACCTCGCCCTTAACTAGTATTTGTTTATTTTGCAACTCCCGTTTCGAGTTACTACTCTTAGTAACTGAACCAGTATCAAATACTGACGTGTTGTTATAAACACTAGTAAAGTACACATCAATAACATGTATATCAAATATATACTTTTGTTCACTTTGCCATCCTTCTTATTTGCCAAGTATCTAGGGCAGTTCCACTTCCAGTGACCATTTCCTTTGCAGTAGAAGCACTCAGTTCCAGGCTTGGGTCTAGCTTTGAGCTTCTTCATGGGAGTGGCAACTTGCTTGCCTTTCTTCTTTGAAGTTCCTCTTTCTTTCCATTTGCTCTTTTCTTGAAACTAGTGGTCTTGTTAACCATCAACACTTGATGCTATTTCTTGATTTCTACCTTCATCGATTTCAGCACCGCGAAGAGCTTGGGAATTACTTTCGTCATCCCTTGCATACTATAGTTCATCACTAAGTTCTAGTAACTTGGTGATAGTGACTAGAGAACTTTATCAATTACTATCTTATCTGGAAGATTAACTCGCACTTGATTCAAGCAATTGTAGTACCCCGACAATCTGAGCACATGCTCACTGGTTGAGCTATTCTCCTCCACCTTGTAGGCAAAGTACTGCCAGAGGTCTCATACCTCTCGACACGGGATGAGTATGAAATACCAATTTGAAATCTTAGAACATCTTGTATGTTTCGTGGCATTCAAAACATTTTTGAAGTCACGGTTATAAGCCGTAAAGCATTGTGCACTAAACTATTAAGTAGTCATCATACCGAGGTTTGTCAAACGTTCATAACGCGTGCATCTGCTCCTGCAATAGGTTTGTCACCTAGCGCTGCATCAAGGACATAATTCATCTGTGCAGCAATGAGGATAATCCTCAGATCACGGACCTAGTCCACATCATTGCTACTATCATATTTCAACTTATTTTTCTCTAGGAACATTTCAAAAAATTGACGGGGAGCTATATCACAAGCTATTGATCTACAACATAGATATGCAAAAACTACCAGGACTAAGTTCATGAAAAATTAAGTTCAATTAATCATATTACTTAAGAACTCCCACTTAGATAGACATCCCTCTAATCATCTAAGTGATCACATGATCCATTTCAACTAAACCATGTCCGATCATCACGTGAGATGGAGTAGTTTTCAATGGTGAACATCTCGATGTTGATCATATCTACTATATGATTCACGTTCGACCTTTCGGTCTCAGTGTTCCGAGGCCATATCTGCATATGCTAGGCTTGTCAAGTTAAGCCCGAGTATTCTGCATGTGCAAAACTGGCTTGCACCCATTGTATGTGAACGTAGAACTTATCACACCCGATCATCACGTGGTGTCTCAGCACGAAGAACTGTCGCAATGGTGCATACTTAGGGAGAACACTTATACCTTGAAATTTTAGTAAGGGATCATCTTATAAAGCTACCGTCCTACTGAGGAAAATAAGATGCATAAAAGATTAACATCACATGCAATCAAAATATGTGACATGATATGGCCATCATCATCTTGTGCCTTTGATCTCCATCTCCAAAGTACCATCATGATCTCCATCGTTACCAGCATGACACCATGATCTCCATCATCTTGATCTTTATCAATGTGTCGTCACATGGTCGTCTCGCCAACTATTGCTTTTGCAACTATTGCTATCGCATAGCGATAAAGTAAAGCAATTATATGGTGCTTGCATCTTATGCAATAAAGAGACAACAATAAGGCTCCTACCAGTTGTCGGTAACTTTAACAAAACATGATCATCTCATACAATAAAATTTAGCATCATCTTTTGACCACATCACATCACAACATGCCCTGCAAAAACAAGTTAGTCATCCTCTACTTTGTTCTTGCAAGTTTACATGGCTGCTACGGGCTTAGCAAGAACCGTTCTTACCTATGCATTGAAAACCACAACGTGGTATAGTGATTGCTTTTTGATCTTCAGAAAGAACCCTATTCATTGAATCCGATTCAACCAAAGTTGGAGAAACAGACACCCACTAGCCACCTATGTGCGAAGTATGTCGGTAGAACTAGTCTCGCGTAAGCGTACGAGTAATGTCGGTCTGAGCCACTTCATCCAACAATACTTCTGAATCAAGAATCAACTACTGATGGCAAGCAATATGTATATACTCACGCCCACAGCTCCTTTGTGTTATACTCGTGCATATAACATCTACGCATAGACCTGGCTCAGATGCCACTGTTGGGGAACATAGTAATTTTAAAAAAAATTGCTACGCACACGCAAGATCTATCATGGTGAAGCATAGCAACAAGAGGGGAAGAGTATTATCCACGTACCCTCGTAGACCATAAGCAAAAGCGTTGTGAGAACGTGGTTGATGTAGTCGTACATCTTCACGATCTGACCGATCCTAGTATGGAAAGTACGGCACCTCCGCGATGTGCGCACATTCGGCTCGGTGACGTCCCACGAACTCTCCATCCAGCTGAGTGTCGAGGGAGAGCTTCGTCAGCACGACGGCGTGATGACGGTGATGACGAAGCTACCGGTGCAGGGCTTCGCCTAAGCACTACGATGATATGACCGAGGTGGATTATGGTGGAGGGGGCACCGCACACGGCTAAGAGATCAATGATCAACTTGTGTGTCTATGGGGCGCCCCCTAGCCACGCATATAAAGGATGGAGGGAGGAGGAGGCCGGCCCTCATAGGGCGCGCCCAAAGTGTGGAGTCCTACTAGGACTCCCTAGTCCTAGTAGGTTTCCACCTCCCACATGGAATAGGAAAAAGGTAAGGGAGAAGGAGAAGGAAGGAAGGGGCGCCCCCTTTCCCTAGACCAATTCGGACCAGTCCATGGGGAAGGGGCGTGCCCACCCTTTAGGCCTTTTTCTCCTTTCCCGTATGGCCCATTAAGACCCAATATGAATTCCCATAACTCTCTGGTACTCCGAAAATACCCGAATCGCTAGGAACCTTTCCGATGTCTGAATATAGCCTTCAAATATATCGATCTTTACGTCTCGACCATTTCGAGATTCCTCGTCATGTCCCCAATCTCATCTGGGACTCCGAACAAACTTCGGTCTTCAAATCATATAACTCATAATACAAAACGTCACAGAACATTAAGCGTGCGGACCCTACGGGTTCTAGCGCTATGTAGACATGACCGAGACTCATCTCCGGTCAATAACCAATAGCGGAACCTAGATGCTCATATTGGTTCCTACATATTCTTGGAAGATCTTTATCGGTCAAACCGCATAACAACATACGTTTTTCCTTTGTCATCGGTATGTTACTTGCCCGAGATTCGATCGTCGGTATCATCATACCTAGTTCAATCTCGTTACCGGCAAGTCTCTTTACTCGTTCCATAATGCATTATCCTACAACTAACTCATTAGTCACATTGCTTGCAAGGCTCTTAGTGATGTACATTACCGAGAGGGCCCAGAGATACCTCTCCGATAGACAGAGTGACAAATCCTAATCTCGATCTATGCCAACTCAACAAACACCATCGGAGACACCTGTAGAGCATCTTTATAATCACCCAGTTACGTTGTGACATTTGATATCACACAAGGTGTTCCTCCGGTATTCGGGATTTGCATAATCTCATACTCAGAGGAACATGTATAAGTCATGAAGAAAGCAGTAGCAATAAAACTGAACGATCATTATGCTAAGCTAACGGATGGGTCTTGTCCATCACATCATTCTCTAATGATGTGACCCCGTTCATCAAATGACAACACATGTCCATGGCTAGGAAACTTAACCATCTTTGATTAACGAGCTAGTCAAGTAGAGGCATACTAGGGACACTCTATTTGTCTATGTATTCACACATGTACTAAGTTTCCGGTTAATACAATTCTAGCATGAATAATAAACATTTATCATGATATAAGGAAATATAAATAACAACTTTATTATTGCCTCTAGGGCATATTTACTTCAGAAGGCACTTCCAACTCACAAAGATTATCAATGGGATGCAACAAGTGTTGGATGAGCAGAGGGTTTTGAGTCTTTATCTTGGTACCCAGTCTTTCTTTGAAGGCTTTGTATAGGATAGCAGGCGTAGCATTATGATCAAGATGTTTAAAACCTGTTTCATCTTTCAACATGACAATGCAGTTATTTCTGAGTTTGATAGTAGCTCTAGCTTAGAAGTACTTGGTATTGGCTTCCCCCACCTTAATTTGTCTGATTGTAGCCCTCTGCTTCCAATATTTTCTTTGGTGCTCCAAGACAGTTCCTAAGTGGGTTTTGATGATGATTCTGCCATTGGATTCTTCCTGTGAAAGATCTCTATATTCCTCAAAATTGTCATAACACAGAATTAGGAAGTTTGCACAATGAATAATTTTCTTCAGGTCTAAAATCTCCCTGGACCAAACTTTCAGTCCCTTCCTCAACCTTTTAAACTTCACTGCTATTGTTTTGGCACTATCTTCTTCATTAACCTCTTGAGTCCAGATGTTGTGCACAGCTTCCTTAAATTGGTGGTGTTCCTGCCAAAAAAATCAAATCTGAAAACCCTGGATTTGGGGATAGATGATCCAATGGAGATCTTGATTGGGACATGGTCTGAGGTGGTCTTAGCTAATTGGTAGGCATATGTAGCAGGATATTTGAGAGTCTAGGCTTCTGAAGTGAAGCACCAATCCAGTTTTTCTAGCAATGGGCTGTCTTGCATATTACTCCAAGTAAATTTTTTGCCTTTAAGGGGAACTTCAATAAGGGCCTGTTTACTGATAGCTTCATTGAAAGCTAACATATCACTAATATTTCCACCTTCTCTGCTTCTATTATTGAGGTATTTGATAAAGTTAAAGTCTCCCACTATTAAGCAGTCTGTATCATCTTGCATTGTGAAGTTTTCAAACCACTGCAGAAAATTGTGTCTCTCACTTTGCTGGCAAGGGCCATAAACATTGGTCAGTATCCAGGTCTCACCATTGTGTTTTGAAGTGAATTGTATGGATATGGAGAAGTTATTTATATGGAAGAGTTGTCTTGAAAAAAGTTGTTCATTCCATGATACAAGCAAGCCTCCAGATGCCCCAATCAAAGGAAGGAAATGGAATTTTGAGATTCTTCTAGGACAGAATTTTTTTATGAATACAGAGTCAATGTCTTCTTTTTTGGTTACTCGTAAGCATATAATGGAGCATTTGGTTTCTTCAATCTTGTTAGCAATAGTTGGCCATTTATGGGTCATTCAGACCTCTGATATTCCAGTTAAGAATGTTCCAGTCTCTATTCATCTGATGCAGGTGCTTAACTGACCAACTTAAGAGAGATACAGTACTCTGACATAACCTAGGAAGCAACATGTAGGTTTCAGTAACACGTGAAAAAACAAGGCAATTGTCATCATGATAAAGAGGTAAAAGAGCATCAAAAGTCATATAGACCATCTCACATAACTTTCTTACAAACTACACAAAAGATCTATCCTGACAAAAACAACCAAAGGTCAAATCCACTTCTTGCTCTTCTCCTTTGCAACTTTGGATCCTTCTGTTGCAGTGTTGTCTCCCTTGTTCTTCCTGGCCTTCTTGCTTAAGATTTCTTCTGTGGTGTCCTTGTCAGAAACCTTGCAAAAAGTGGTGTTTAAGCTTTTAATGATCTTTGCTGGTAAAACTGGTGGAGCAGAGCAACAAGCAAGACAATCTCTATTTCTGCATACAGCTTTCCTAAAACCTTTTGACAATTTCTATAGCATGCAGCTTCTTCTTACCTTAGTTTCCACCAAAGGGATCTTGTCCTTCCTCTTCTTGCTTTTGTGCAAAGCAGAGGTGGAGGATGCTGACATAGCTTCAGATGTGGATTTCTCAGCAGGGGAGGAGTTTGCTTGTTCTTGAGTGCCCTGGGAATGAGAGTATAGCATGCATGCTAGTGAGCTATCAGTAGGACACTTATCTGGGATAACAAATGGCACGGTTGAGTTGGTTTTAGAGTTGGATGAGATGATTCCCCAAACCATGGAAGTGATGAATTTCTTAGCCAAATCAAATTTATCTGGGGTGAGTAGAGTGACAGACAAAAAATTGACCCATTCAGATGGTACTTGGATGATATTGGTACTGTCTTTGGTAGGTGCAAAGTGCTCTTTCCAAACCATAGCACCTTATTTCCCAAGAAAGGCTTCTTCGTTGCCCACATTGCAGAGATTAGTGTTCTCCAGATTAACTACATCTTCATGCTCAAGATGAAGTGGACCTGGGCAGACAGTATGAGCCTGGTAAAGATATGCAGGAATAGGAAATCCTGGTGGGGCTGATGTGTCAGACTGTTGGTCCTCACCTAAAATTTAGATAGCATCAAGAGCATGCTTATTTTGAGTGGCTATCAAATCTTCATCTGTATCCGTCTCTCTATTCTCCTTGGCATCAGTTCCTTGGGCATGTCTGATTGTATCTGTGTTAGAGACTGTAGTGATCCTCTGAATTTCTTGGGTACTATTCTTAAGAAGAGATAGGAACTCATTTATCATAGGATCAGCCAAAATATCCCTTTGATAACTATCAGACTACTGAGTGGTGGCCTCTAGAAGTGGATCTGGTCCCAATTGGAACTGTTCGTTGAGAATCCTGTCCTGTTGCAGAATGGTGGGCTATGGTGGTGGTATCTGCACTGCTTGATTAAACTCTTGGGCCTGAGGTGGATCTTGAGGCCCATTGGGCTGGGCCACCAAGTTCAAATCTGGTAGGCGCTGTGGTTGTGGCGCCAAAGGTCCATTAGCGGATGCATCTGAACTAGCACTATTATTTGGTGGCATCTCAGATACAGTAATGCTACTGTTGGCAGCAAGTGCGATGTTAACCTCTACTTCCATTGGTTATAGGATATCTTGCAGTGCCATAAATTCTCCAGCATGAAGCTCATGATCTGCATCTTGTGGCATAACCCAGTGCCCACAACCTGGCATCTCCTCCTGCTCATATTCTTCTTCTAAGTTGGCATTATGTTGCTCATCTTGTGCCACCATATTGAGTGCAAGTTGTAGGTTTAGGTGTGGAGCTTGCTGCTGGTTTGGAGCCTGATGATCATCTTGTTCATGTTGATGTAGAGGACCTATGAATAAATTGTGCTAGTTTGGATGGTAATTCTATTGATGTGGAGCAGGATGTGGGTTTCCTTGTGGATCAATGGGGTCCTCATCAGGTGCTTCCTCTCCCATCATCTGCTGTTGTAGGATCACAACAGGAACAGTAAGAGAATCTGTTTGAAATTCATATCCTTCACCGAAAACAATACTAGTTGGAAGGTCTCTAAGCTCCTCAACCCTCACCTTGACCATTAGACTTGCCCGAAAGCTTCTGACTCTGTCCAACTGCAAAAATTTCCCAAACTTGCTAACAACATTATTAACCTTCTGAATTTTTCTCCTATCTAGTGGATAGCCACATAATAAAATCCATGCCTCTCTATTAAGGACCAATCTTCTACAATTCATACCCTTATTGTGCTTTTGAAAGATAACACGGACATTAGTAAACAAATGTGGACTGGTGGTGACCAACTCATCTCTGTCAAAGACACTATTCATCTTGACATACGCTTGACCAAACGGATAGGGCTCAATCTCAGAAAAACCTAGATGCTTCTCATTGAGGAAATCTGAGAGTACCTCTCTGACAGTGTCGAACGCCACAGGGAGATTTGGCATCGGACCAATGGAAGCAACGCCCATTCCTCATGAGTTGTGATACCTCTCCAACATATCTATAATTTTTGATTATTTCATGTTGTTATAATATCAATCATGGATGTTTTATAATCATTTTATAGTCATTTTATATCATTTTTTGGTACTAACCTATTGACATAGTGCCAAGTGAAAGTTGCTGGTTTTTTTTGCATGTTTTTACATCACAGAAAATCAATACCAAACGGAGTCCAAATGCAACGATAATTTACAGAGATTTTTTATGGACCAAAAGACACCTAATGGGCCAAGGCTACGCCCGGGGGGGTGCTCCGAGGAGAGAACAACCCACCAGGCGCGCCAGGAGGCCCAGGCGCACCCTCGTGGGTTGTGCCCACCTTGGGTGCCCCTCGGACCGCCTCTTTGCTCTATAAATACCCCAATATTCCAGAAACCCTAGGGGAGTCGACGAAAATCAATTCCAGACGCCGCAGAGTCCAGAACCACCAGATCCAATCTAGACACCATCACAGAGGGGTTCACCACTTCCATTGGTGCCTCTCTGATGATGTGTGAGTAGTTCTTTGTAGACCTTCGGGTCTGTAGTTAGTAGCTAGATGTCTTCCTCTCTCTCGTTTGATTCTCAATACAATGGTCTCTTAGAGATCCATATGATGTAACTCTTTTTGCCTTGTGTTTGTTGGGATCAGATGAACTTTGAGTTTATGATCAGATATATCTTTTTATATCCATGAAAGTTATTTGAGTTTCTTTGATCTCTTATATGCATGATTGCTTATAGCCTCATATTTCTTCTCCGATATTTGGGTTTTGTTTGGCCTACTTGATCTATTTATCTTGCAATGGGAAGAGGTGCTTTGTAGTGGGTTCGATCTTACGGTGCTTGATCCCAGTGACAGAAGGGGAACCGACTCGTATGTATCGTTGGTACTAAGGATAAAACGATGGGGTCTATCTCTACATACAAAGATCTTGTCTACATCATGTCATCGTTCTTATTGCATTACTCCATTTTCCCATGAACTTAATACACTAGATGCATGCTGAATAGCGGTCGATGTGTGGAGTAATAGTAGTAGATGCAGGCAGGAGTCGGTCTACTAATCTTGGACGTGATGCCTGTATAATGATCATTGCCTAGATATCGTCATGAGTATTTGAAGTTCTATCAATTGCCCAACAGTAATTTGATTACCCATTGTTTGCTATTTTTCTCGAGAGAAGCCACTAGTGAAACTTATGGCCCCCGGGTCTCTTTCTCATATTATTTGCCTTTGCGATCTATTTTATTTGCCTTTTATTTTCAAATCTACTAAACCAAAAATACAAAAATACCTTTCTGCAATTTATTTTATTTGGTGTTCGATCTATCGATATTCACAACTCTCTCATGTCCGTTTGCTAATTTCTAGCGACGCTACCCGAAAGGGATTGACAACCCCTTTTACACATCGGCTTGCGAGTAATTGTTATTTGTGTGAAGGTGCTATTTACGTTGTGTTGCTTGGTTCTCCTACTGGTTCGATAACCTTGGTTTCACATCTGAGGGAAATACCTACCGCCGATGTGCTGCATCATCCCTTCCTCTTTGGGGAAATACCGACGTAGCTTCAAGCGACATCAAAAGGAATTTCTGGCGCCATTTCCGGGAAGGATCTTCAACGTATACCGGGTTCCTAATCACAAATCTCATATCCTCACAATTTACATTATTTTCCCTTTGCCTCTCGTTTTCCTCTCCCACACTTCACAAAAATTTGCCGTCTTATTCACTCCTCTTTTTCATTCAGCGTTTTCCTGTCGGATCTATCCTTTGCTTACAACCATGAGTTATTTTGGTATGGCACCAACAGATGATGGCCTAACTCCTAAGATTGGACGTACGGGCAGTCTGGATGCTAAAACTTCTATCTTGGGGCAAGGGAATGTTATGGGAAAGGAACGTATCCAAGAATTTTTCCATTGTGTGGGAAATATAAGTCTCGATGATGCTCCTATACTTAGAACAACTAGATCTTATCTGGATGCTATTTCAGAACTAGTTCTGAAACTTCAAAGTAAATTTATCCATACTCATCCTACTTTGCAAAGATTGTTTTTTGAGCTCCCCGTTATAAAGAATCCTAAAGCTAAAAAGTTGGTCACTCTCATTCTTATCGATGAGTTTGACTATATCATACGGGAAGCTAGAGAAATCTTTGATTTTTATAGTATGAATCGTGAAAAGCCTGTAATAGATGAAATTCTTTACAATAGTGATTATGTGTTAAGACATTTTCTTGGGGATAATAAGATCTTTGATGAGAATCTTAAAAAGAAAGTCCCAATCCTATATGTAATTCAACAAGTTTTTAATAATGTTAACCAACATTATTCTTGGATTGTTGCCTGAAACCTACGGGCAACTTAATAATGCTAAGGTTTCTATGGACAATATGTTTTACGTTGTTTTTACAAAGCCCCATGATGAAAATACCTCTAAAGGAATTAAGAACAAGGATGACAAAACTTATATCCTTGCTTTATGCCTAGCTAAGGGCGTAAAACTATAGCGCTTGTTGGGAGGCAACCCAATGAATAAAATTTACTTTGCTTTTTGCTTCCTGCTTTTGAGTGTTAGCACAATTATGCTACTGTTATGATTGTGTTTTTATGTTTTAATTAGTGTTTGTGCCAATTAAAGCCTTTAGGATCTTCTTGTGTGATAGTTGTTTGATCTTGCTTAAAAAATAGAAACTTTTATGCTCACGGAAATAATTCTCATTTTTAACTAGAGAGAGATAAAATACCCATTCCTTTTGCCGTAGATCAATACACAAATTTTCCAGGTCGTCCAATTTTTTAGAGTTTTTGGAGTTATAGAAGTATTTGAAACACCCAGATTGCTACAGACTGTTCTGTTTTTGATAGATTTTGTTTTCTTTGCATTGTGTGCTTATTTTGATGGCTCTATGGTTTTTCTTTGATGAGTTTTTGCCATAGAAAAGTTGGAATATAGTAGACATAATGTAATAACAAAATATGAATTGGTTTACTACAGTACTTATAGTAGTGATTTGTTTTCTTATACTAATGGATCTCACGAAGACTTTTGTTGAGTTTTGTGTGATTGAAGTTTCAAGTTTTGGGTTATCTTACGATGGATAAAGGAATAAGGAGTAAGAAGAGCCTAAGCTTAGGATGCCCCGGCAACCTGATACGTCTCCAACGTATCTATAATTTTTTTATTGTTCCATGCTATTATATTATCTGTTTTGGATGTTAATGGGCTTTATTTTACAATTTTATATTATTTTTGGGACTAACCTATTAACTGGAGGCCCAGTCCAAATTGTTGTTTTTGCCTATTTCAGTGTTCCACAGAAAAGGAATATCAAACAGAGTCCAAACGGAATGAAACCTTCGGGAACATGATTTTTGGAACAAACGTGATCCAGAGGACTTGGAGTGGACGTCAAGCAATCAACGAGGCGGCCATGAGGTAGGGGGCGCGCCCTCCACCCTCATGGGCCCCTCATAGCTCCACCGACCTAATTTTTCCTCCTATATATATATCCATATACCCCGCAAACATCCAGGAGCACCACGAAACCCTATTTCCACCGCCGCAACCTTCTGTACCCAAGAGAGCCCATCTTGGGGCTTTTTCCGGAGCTCCGCCGGAGGGGGCATTGATCACGGAGGGCCTCTACATCAACTCCATGGCCCCTCCGATGATGTGTGAGTAGTTTACCTCAGACCTTCGGGTCCATAGCTAGTAGCTAGATGACTTCTTCTCTCTCTTTGGATCTCAATACAAAGTTCTCCTTGATTCTCTTGGAGATCTATTCGATGTAATCTTCTTTTGCGGTGTGTTTGTCGAGATCCGATGAATTGTGGGTTTATGATCAAGTTTATCTATGAACAATATTTGAATATTCTCTGAATTCTTTTATGTATGATTGGTTTATCTTTGCAAGTCTCTTCGAATTATCAGTTTGGTTTGGCCTACTAGATTGATCTTTCTTGCAATGGGAGAAGTGCTTAGCTTTGGGTTCAATCTTGCGGTGCTCGATCCCAGTGCAGAAAGGGAAACGACACATATTGTGTTGTTACCATCGAGGATAAAAAGATGGGGTTTACATCATATTGCATGAGTTTATCCCTCTACATCATGTCATCTTGCTTAAGGTGTTACTCTGTTCTTATGAACTTAATACTCTAGATGCATGCTAGATAGCGGTCGGTGTGTGGAGTAATAGTAGTAGATGCAGAATCGTTTCGGTCTACTTGTCACGGACGTGATGCCTATATACATGATCATGCCTAGATATTCTCATAATTATTCGCTTTTCTATCAATTGCTCGACAGTAATTTGTTCACCCACCGTAATACTTATGCAATCTTGAGAGAAGCCACTAGTGAAACCTATGGCCCCCGGGTCTATTTTCCATCATACAAGTTTCCAATCTATTTTATTTTGCAATCTTTACTTTCAATCTATATCATAAAAATACCAAAAATACTTATCTTATTATTATCATCTCTATCAGATCTCACTCTTGCAAGTGGTCGTGAAGGGATTGACAACCCCTTTATCGCGTTGGTTGCGAGGTTCTTATTTGCTTGTGTAGGTATGAGGTGACTCGCGCGTGGTCTCCTACTGGATTGATACCTTAGTTCTCAAAAACTGAGGGAAATACTTACGCTGCTTTACTGCACCACCCTTTCCTCTTAAAGGGAAAACCAACGCAGTGCTCAAGAGGTAGCACATCCCAAGCTATTATCCAAAAGAGAGCAAGCAACTAAGCTTGGGGATGCTCCCGAGTGGCATCCCCTCTTTCTTCTAACGACCATCGGTATTTTACTCGAAGCTATATTTTTATTCGTCACATACTATGTGTTTTGCTTGGAGCGTCTTGTATGACATGAGTCTTTGCTTTTTTTATTTTGTGTTTTAAGTCTTGATTCCTTACTGGACACACCTATTTTAGAGAGCCAAAATTATGTCATAACTTGTTATAATTGCTCTCTATGCTTCACTTAATTTTTTACTTGCTCTAGTGCTTCACTTATATATTTTTTAGCACGGTGTGCTTTAGTATTTTTCAAGAAATTCTCTCTTGCTTCACTTCAATTAATTTGAGAGAAATAAAAAACTTATGCTCATGATCTTCACTTATATTTGTTTGAGCTTATCAAAAGCAACATATAAAAATTAGTCCCAAAGTGATAGATGTCCAAGAAGGATATAATAAAAACTTTCATGAAGATCATTGGACAAAATAAACTTGATTCTTAGTAATAGTTTTGAGATATGATGATGTGATATGTGAGTTATGTTGATGAGTAATTATGCTTTAGTAAGAATATTGGTGTTAAGGTTCATGATTCCCTATGCAAGCACGAAAGTCAATAATTATGCAATGAAATTATATCCTACTTATGGTGCATTATTCGGTGTTAATTATGCTTAATGCTCGCTTATGAGATTATTCGTTTCTTGGTTGGTCACTTCTCAATCTTTTGCTAGCCTTCATTTTGCACCAAGTATGATCACTACTTGTGCATCCAAAAACCTTTAAACCGGTTTTGCCACATGAGTCCACTATATCTACCTATATGTGGAATTCTTTTGCTGTTCTAAGCAAATTTGTATGTGCCATCTCTAATTTTCAAAATAAACTTCTTTTGTGTGTGTTAGTTTCACTCGTGGAGCAGTGAGGGTGGCTAATATTTCCCATGCTAGATGTGTTATTGTCATGATGAGTGTTTATTCACTTGTCATTGCACGAGAGTAAGGCAAAGGTATTAGGGATGCCCAGTCCCGAAATGAAAAATGAATTTACTTTATGTTGTCAAATAATAAATTCCTTGGAAAGTGTTGGTATGGAGGGCAACCGTGGATACGGCTAGCCATGGAAAGTGAAAGTTTGGTTGAAAAAGGAAAAAACTTTAATTTTGGTTTGGGATCCGCCTATGATACATCTAGCATGGAAAGTGTTGGGAACTCTAAGTCGTTTTCATTGGTGGGAAGGACACACCTCCCAAAATGTTTTTATCTCTAAGTTTTTCGCTTTGAGATCTGGCACCTCTACAAATCCCTACTTCCCTCTGTGAATGGCCTTTCTTTTACTTTATGCAATTTTTATTTTGAATTTGAGTCTCCATCTTCTCTTACAAAAGTACCAAGTAGGAGGCACTATGATCGTACTTGAGCATTGGGTATAGTTAATATGCGAGTTTGTTTCATGAATGGATCAATGATTGAGCATGATGGGCTAGGGATAGGTTATTTTAGCATTGATATTTTGGAAGACATGGTTGCTTGTTGATATGCTTGAGTATTTAAGTTATCATGTCAAAACTAGACTATTGCTTTGAACAATATAAAAGTCCAAATGTCCATGCTATAAAGAAAAGAATATGATATGACATGATAGGCAGCATTCCACATCAAAAATTCGGTTTTTATCACTTACCTACTCAAGGATGAGTAGGAGTTAAGCTTGGGATGCTAATATGTCTCCAACGTATCTATAATTTTTGATTTTTCCATGTTGTTATATTATCAATCTTGGATGTTTCATAATCATTTTATAGTCTTGTTATATCATTGTTTGGTACTAACCTATTGACATAGTGCCAAGTGCCAGTTGTTGTTTTTTGCATGTTTTTTACATCGCAGAAAATCAATACCAAACAGAGTCCAAATGCAATTAAACTTTACAGAGATTTTTTATGGACTAGAAGACACCTAATGGGCCAAGGCTGCGCCTGGGGGGTGCTCCGAGGAGAGCACAGCCCACTAGGGTGTGCCAGGAGGCCCAGGCGCGCCCTGGTTGGTTGTGCACACCTTAGGTGCCCCCCGGACTGCCTCTTTGCTCTATAAATACCCCGATATTCCAGAAACCCTAGGGGTGGACGAAAATCAATTCCAGTCGTCGCAGAGTCTAGAACCACCAGATCCAATATAGACACCATCACGGAGGGGTTCACCACTTCCATTGGTGCCTCTCCGATGATGCGTGAGTAGTTCTTTGTAGACCTTCAGGTCCGTAGTTAGTAGCTAGATGGCTTCCTCTCTCTCGTTTGATTCTCAATACAATGGTCTCTTGGAGATCCATATGATGTAACTCTTTTTGTGGTGTGTTTGTTGGGATCAGATGAACTTTGAGTTTATGATCAGATCTATCTTTTTATATCCATGAAAGTTATTTGAGTGTCTTTGATCTCTTATATGCATGATTGCTTATAGACTTATATTTATTCTTTGATATTTGGGTTTTCTTTGGCCAACTTGATCTATTTATCTTGCAATGGGAAGAGGTGCTTTGTAGTGGGTTCGATCTTACGGTGCTTGATCCCAGTGAAAGAAGGGGAACCGACATGTATGTATAGTTGCTACTAAGGATAAGACGATGGGGTCTATATCTACATAGATAGATCATGTCTACATCATGCCATTGTTCTTATTGCATTACTCTGTTTTCCATGAACTTAATACACTAGATGCATGCTGGATAGCGGTCGATGTGTGGAGTAATAGTAGTAGATGCAGGCAGGAGTCGGTCTACTAATCTTGGACGTGATGCCTATATAATGATCATTGTCTGGATTCATCACGAGTATTTGAAGTTCTATCAATTTCCCAATAGTAATTTGTTTACCCATCATTTGCTATTTTTCTCGAGAGAAGACACTAGTGAAACCTACGGCCCCCAGGTCTCTTTCTCATATTATTTGGCTTCACGCTCTATTTTATTTTCCTTTTATTTTCAGATCTACTAAACCAGAAATACAAAAATACCTTGATGCAATTTATTTTATTTGGCGTTCGATCTATCAATATTCACAACTCTCTCACGTCCGTTTGCCAATTTCTGGCGCCATTACCCAAAAGGGATTGACAACCCCTTTTACACGTCGGGTTGCGAGTAGTTGTTATTTGTATGTAGGTGTTGTTTACGTTATGTTGCTTGGTTCTCCTACTGGTTCGATAAGCTTGGTTTCACATCTGAGGGAAATATCTAGCGCCATTGTGCTGCATCATCCCTTCCTCTTTGGGGAAATACCGGCGTAGCTTCAAGCGACATCAAGTCGCCGATGCTGCTCCATTGATGACCTTGATTCTGGCCGGCCTGCCCTCAACCTCAATGTTGTGGTGGTTAGGAGGAAGGAAGGGAGTGGGATCGAATGGGAAGGTCACCATTGGCGCTGGATGGGTGCTTGGAGCAGCGGTGATGGAAGGGGATGGGGTGGGCCGGATAATCGCCTCCTGGAGTCTACGAGCGATGGAGTTTTGAGAATATCCAAGACTATGGCTACCAACCCGAAGTGATTGTAGCGGAGCATTAACCTGATTTGCCCGATTGGTCGGCAGAGATACAACATGGTAGTCACAATCACGGGAACAGCGGAAAGTTGCCTCGGAATTTTGACCGTCGGGCGTTGCTGAGTGTTGGGCTCGTTGACTGGGCTAGGCTGGGCCCTGGAGAAGCAATCCCTCTCACTATGGCCCCAATGTTTGCATTTTCTGCATTTGATCTATTTTGGCACTCCGGCCTATTGTGGCCCATTACTAAGCAGCGCACACAGAAAGAGCCCCGCGGGCCATTTTGAACTCGAGACGATCCCGCCCTGTTACCAAAAACGGCCACATTAATGGCATTAATGCATTTGCGTCTATCAGCGCCCGATGATGGAGCCAAGGAATGATCGTTGAATGCCTGGTATGATCGATGGTCTGAATTGCTTGGATTTTGAAAAAACAACAGGGGATCTAAGAGCTTGGAGATAGGATTTGCTAGGATGGCGTCTAAAGATATGAGTCCATGCATCCTCTTTCTCTTTGAGATATTGATCCAACTCCCAGGATGAATTAGGTCCACCATTTCCCCAAAGAAGGAAATTCACATTGAGCAGAGGTAGATTGATGTTACCTTCTTTGATAATGGAGAAACCCACTTCCTTGGAGGAGACAGAGAACTTAAAAGACCAATTTTGCAATTGCTTAACTTTGAACAATGATGCACGACCACCGAAGCATGAGAGCAGAATAGTGCTTACTGATTCTTCAGTGAGTCTGATCCTTGATCTAGTGAACTCTCCCACCAGGAGAAATTCTTCCATGTCTTACCTTCCTTGAAGTTAATAGTAACACCCCATTTTCTCCAAATCTCAAACACAAAGTCCTGCCCTCTGTCAAAATTTAGATCGGCAAGCGCCATGGGCGCGCATAGGATGCGTGGAAAGAACACCGGCGAAAGATGGCTAGGATGGTGGACGCCGGGGCCGGGGTGGCCACCGGCGGGGGCTGGGTGCGGGATCTATCCATCACTATGCACTTCATTTCTCAAAGAGAAGGCTTGAGACGAATCCGGCTTTGAATCAACAATGCCATCAACCAGTCAAGAATACTATGATCATCCACTTACAAGAAACAGAAAATCCAAAGAAACTAATATGAAACAAACTGACATGGTGGTGCAAGCAAAATATTGCACAGACAAACAATACAAGCAACTATGAAGATATAACCGAAAAGTTGTTTTCCGATAAAGCTTGACCTGTGAAGGCCTTCATCCACCTAAGTAGCCATCAGCAAAGATGCATCTTGTGGGAGACACGGAAGTGAAAGGAGTAAGCCCTGGTCCACTCCGAAATGACGAACCACAACCTTCTCATCCCGGATTGAAAGGATGCACATCATCTGCACACATATTGGATCGCCCCAATACCTGAATGAGCGCATGGCAACCAGGTTATCAGAGGAGGGAGGCCATTAAAAAACAATCCACATTTGGAGCCCCATATCAGACCCACCATCGCCTTGGCACAACCACGCAGAAGACACACACCGAAAGAAAAAAAGGTAAACCAAATAGACACAATGAGATAAGTCAACACTGCCACACTATTGACACTCAAGAACAAAGCCGCTGTTGGTAGCCCCTTGCACACCCCAATTCGGCAGCCACCTGCACGATCCATAAATGATGCCTTCAGGAAGTGGAAGGGATTGCTTGAACTATAAATATGTTGGAAAACGTAGTAGAAAACAACAAAAAATCATCCTACGGATCATGTACTCAGGATCACTATGAATGGGTTAGATCAGATCGCTTGGAGTAGCAGCAGAAGAAGAGTTGGTGTAGAACTTTTTATGCAGATTCAAACAACTAGGATTTACACCCCCCACCCAACCGCGAGAATGTGTACGAGATCAGCGATCCAACAACGCTTTGCCGTCCAAAACTAGGTGTCGCCGAAGAACTAGAAGGGATAGGAGAAGCCTTATGGCAAGACAGAAGAACGGGTAGCTGACACATGGTTCTCCCTGCCAATGAGAAATTTACATGTGGAAAATCTTCATTGGTCTTGGCTATTAACGGGTTATCGGATCCAAAACCAGACCCGCTAGCATAATGGCGACCCATTATGGTGGATGCCATGTGTCGGTTACCCTTGATGAAAGCACTTCCATGACGCGCCATTTATCGTCGTGGAAGTGGACACTTCCGTGATGATAATTTGAGTATTGTCATGGAACACTTCTATGACAACATAGGTATGACTATCTTGAGTCTGTCATAAAATCGTCATGGATGTACATGCATGACAGAAAATGTGACCTACTGTGACAAACACGTATCATCATGGAAGTGTTTTTTAGTGCAACCAACCAGTCATATATGTTGCATCACATCATACGAGTCCCCTTTTATTAGAGAGTCAACCAACACCCATTTTTATAGAAGACACTAAATTTCTTTTTGCGAGGGTATAAAAGACATTAATTACAACCAGCCATCACAGCAACACATGAAAACATGGTTAATAATACAATCAACAATCGGCTATAAGAAGTTGTCATGTCATCTAAAGCCAATATAATAGCCAGCTTGTACAATAGTAAGTTTAAATATGTACTACCTACTAATAGGTGGCTCATCTTACAATCTCATAAAGTGTCTTAGGTCTCGTGTTATAGCTGGCTCTTACTGTACATCTCGCTTTTCTTTCTCTCCTCAACTAAAAAGAAACAATATTTTAGTCATTATAATCTGGTTATGTCACCCTATTGTATTTGCTCTAAAAGTACGGGTGAACATAATATGTGGTTGGCCACTTGTGAGGAATATTTTTTTTTAAACACAATACAGACACATAATATGTGATTGGCCACAGTACATGCTCTATTGGTCTCTTCTTTCTCATTGTCATGTTCATCCAGATGCATGATATGTGGAGTTAATTATCGAGGCGGTTGGTTGATTATTGTATAACTCATGGGTATATATAAATTGGTGATATTTGATGTAAAAAGGTGAGGTGGGACTATTTATCTTTTAAACAAACTCCCTACTATAGCACAAGCAATAGGTAGCTTTTTCGAGGGAAAAGCAATAGGTAGCTTAGTTGGCTACATGCCTAGGATGGAGGGAGAGTCTTGAGTTTGATCCCGCAAACGCATCTATCAAACCCGGGAGCAGGCCTAAGTCTTGAGTTTGATGCCCCAAACACATCTATTTTATGTTGATGCTAGCAAACCCAGCAGCATGCCTATCAGCACAACAACTTTAGGTTTTGTACCACATTGACAGTTTATAAATATGCAACGGACAAAAAGAAATCGTTTTGAAAGTGACCGACCAAACTAGCGATATACGAAACTCTTTTTTTGTTTCGACGATGGATGAACGAAAAAATTAGAGAAACACATGTCTTTCATTGCTAGATATATATTAGTAGGTACAAATGGTGGTGATATTTTATCTCACGAACTGTGTGCACAACAACTTTCTTAGGGCATCTCCAAGGCGGACGCGCAAACCGTCCGCATCCATTCAAACCACGTTGTCTGGACCGCGAAAATCATCCAATGCGGTCATGTACCGGTCTGCGGCGCGGTTTGGATGTGTTTTCTCCCATAAACCGGAGACAAACGTGAATAAGCTTTGCGGGAGCCTGTACACCAGACACAAAGGACTCCTACACCTCCGGCCCACCCAAAACCCTTCACGAACCCCACGCCTTCATCCTCTGCATTTTCTCTTCTTCCTTCTTTCTCTCTTACCTTCGCCGCTGCTCCACCACCACGGCCCCCACGCCACATCCCTGCCAGAACTCTATGTTGCCATCACCTCCACCATCCAGGAGGGCTCCACTCCACTTCTCTTTCGCCGTCGTTCAACCCCTGTCCTCCAACTGCCCCTCTAGGTACCATCCGCTACTGCTATACTTACCATGCCCGACAACTGTTCGATGAATCGTCGGGGTTCAAAACAGTTTTCCCTTCTTCTTTCTAGCAATGAATTCCAATTTGGAGTACATATACGAGCACTATGTTGAGTCGTCTGATGACTCATCGCATGAGGAGGAGTACTCCAATGAGACGGCGATGATGCGGGCGGTCCTTGAAGACATGGAGCGTGTGGAGGAGCATGTTCTTAGTTTCAATGGATCGATCAAGGGTCATCAAGTGCTCAGCCGCAACAGGGTGCAGCCATTCAACACTGGTGGCTGACTTTTTTGCCCCTGATGCAGTCTTTGCTGACCATTTTCACCGGTGTTTTCGGATGCGCAAGCCTGTCTTCGATTGTTTGTACCATGGCGCCCGGTCCTATGCTGACTACTTCATCCTGAAGAAGGATGTCATGGGACCGATTGGGTTTTTTGGTTACCAGCAGTGCATGGCCGCACTCCAGATGGTTGCATATGGCATGAGCGCTGATTCGTGGGATGAGTACCTATGTATGTCTGAGAGCACTTGTGGAGATGCCATGGTCAGGTTTGCACCTGCCGTGGTTGAGGTGTTCAGATCTCAGTACCTGAGAGAACCAATTGTCGCAGACACCGAGAAGCTCTTGGCAATCTCAGAAGCAAGAGGGTGGTCAAGTTTGCTTGGATCTCTTGACTACATGCATTGGAAATGGAAGAACTACCCAAAGGCTTTACAAGGACAATACCAGGGTCATGTTAAGAAGCCTATCATAATTCTTGAAGCAGTTGCATCATAAGATCTTTGGATTTGGCATGCTTTCTTTGCATGCCTGAGTCTCACAATGACATTAATGTGCTGCAGCGATCACCGTTGTTTACGAGGCTGACTGAAGGAAAAGCTCCTCCTTGACACTATACTGTTAATTGACATGAATACAACATGTGCTACTATCTGGTTGATGGTATCTATCCTCCATGGATTACCTTTGCCAGCACCATCTCTAACCAAGTTGGTGAGAAAAAATGCTCACTTTTCCCAAAGACAAGAAGCAGTTAGAAAGGATGACCAGAGGACATTTATAGTTATGTAGGCCCGTTTTGCGGTTTTTCATGGACCTGCTAAATAATGTGATACGAAGACCTTGTGGGAGGTGATGACATGTTGTGTGATCATGCACAACATGATCATCAAGGATGAGGGTGACGATGCTGCTGCAGCTCTAGAATTTGAGAATATGGGTGATCCTATCAAATTTCGAGACCAGAATCCAGCCACATTTGAAGAGTTTATTCAAATGCATCAACAAATTCGGCATCAACCAACTCATGAGCAGCTGAAGGAAGATCTGATTGAGCGTAAGTGGGCGGTTAAAGGGGGCAACAATGTTGGGATGTAATATTTGAACTTTTTTAAATTTGAACTACTGCTGCATGCCGCTATTTGAACGTCGGTACCCTATGTATGCGGCTATTTGATCGTGCGGACTTAAAAAATGAGGAAGACTGGATGTATCCGGCTACGGTTGGATGGCGGTCTCCCGCATTCGCGTCCGCAGACTGAAAACCCTTGTCAGTGAACGGATGCGAGAGAAAATTTACGGGTTGCCGTTGGAGATGCCCTTAAGACTAGTAAAGTGAATACACAACAGACTCTTGATCATATAGATCGGGGTGTTCACATAGATCAATTGAAGTTTCTAGGGCACTAAACAATACTCCCTCCATTCTATAATATAGTGTGCCTGCGTTTTTTGAGATTTAAATTTGTCCATAAACTTAACTAGTGTGAGTGACTGTGGCGAGATCAAAAAGTATACCATTAAAAACTTCTTTCAGATAGGAATTCAATGGTATAATTTTTGCTTCCGTCGCAGTCGCCCACGTTGGTCAAATTTAAAATTTAAAAAGCGCGGACGCACTATATTATAAAATATATGAAATGGAGGGAGTAAGACCAAAATGTACATAGTACGTCCATTTCACATAAGGCGTTGACTGAAATAAAAGAAAGCACAACAAGAACGCCCATGAACAGGCAAATGATGCTTACCACGCCAGAACTGTAAAATCATGCATGTTCGGCTGTCTGGGTATTAGGCATGACCCTGAGGCTAAATGTGCATCACACATTGTCTTTAATGACTTGTCCTTGAAAGTTAATACTCCCTCCATTCCACAATGTAGTGCTTTCTCTATCTCCGTGCTTCAACTTTGACCGTAAATTTAACTATCAAGACCAATTGCGGCGGGAGCAAAAGTTATACAGTGAATTCATATTCGAAAGAAGTTTTTAATTATGTAATTTTTTTCTCCCGCCGCAGTCGGTCTCGTTCGCTCAATTTATAGTCAAAGTTCGACCTCGAGAAACGCGGGCACACTATATTTTGGAACGGAGGGAGTAAAAATTTGAGTTGCAAAAAAAGAAGACATTGCAACAGAACCTTAATGGCTTGATCTTCCGTACAACAGAACAACTGTGCACTACCTTTGTCCCACTACCACGTATAGGTCACAGATTAGCTACCTCACGATCCAATGGTTGCATTGCTTCATTCTCACTCAACAAATTTATGAGCTTATGGTACAATTCGTACATAGAGAGGGAGTGGCCCAGTAACTTGATGCACATTAGAGACTGGTATTTAAAAGATTGGATTGATTCCAATTTGTAGATCATCGCACTAACTTTGATTGGTTTGATATTACCAAAAGCTGATATTGTATAGGCAACGACCTCAGTCATGCGGACTCAGAGGTGGTGCCGGATAAGTCCGAACGCACGTGGAAGAGGATCTTTGCAGTGCGTCGAAGTGTGGGAATAAAATTCAAACGAAAATTTCACGATAAAAAATGAAAGGCATTTTTTGAAATAGCAAAGGTCTTGCAGACTTGCATAAACGTAAGTTTCTAGCGGCAGCTTCTCAAGAACACAAACTAGACTTTATTGCATTACTTGAGACAGGTAAAGATAATTTTACTTTGCAGTTTCCAGGTTCGTTTTGGCTTATCCTGTCCAGCTACTCTGTCCATATAACCGAGACCAGTTTGTATGCTTAAATTTGGCTGCATAGGGGCCGTATACTCCTCTGAAACCGTATCCGTATCCTTTTCCTGTAACACAGAGGAGGGTGCTACATCCTCACGAAGGCAATCTAGTGCCCTAACCCCTAGAGCATTAATGTCTGAATCATTCATAAGTTTTAACGTTGCAATATTGTGAATCATCTCCATGGCTTTCTCAGCCTCTAAGTCTAGCAAGTCATTAACCGATTTAGCTATTTCTTTCCCATTGCTACCCAAAGAAACACCCAATATATTGGTATTATGAGTAATCTCATCATCGGGAAAATGCAAAATTGAGCAACTTGTATTAACTGCAAAACCTGTAGTCGCCTCGATGTCACGAAGTTTGACCGCCTACATGCCATGCGCCAACTTCAGGTCGTCAGCATCCGATTGGGCCTGAATCCCGTGGCTCACCCGTCTGCCCCGAAAGTCGGGTCCGGGATCCCTCCAAAAGCGATGATGTCGTCAGTGGTAAGACCAGTTAGGTCGTGGCCGCCTGCCAGGTGCCCAACTGTACCTACAGCCCCCGAGCTAGTTGGGGCGTGGCCACCTCCCAGGTACCCAACTGTACCCACCGCCACTGAAACAGTGGGTGGCGCCCTCACAGTCGACCGCGCGCTCTGCTCGCGCAGACTGTGTGATGAAACCGTCCGTCGGTGCTAAACCTCAGAGGAAGAACCATGTCTGTGTGAGCAGCCGCCTTCGCCGAGGCACCGCCCCTACCAATCCTGGTAAGGGTCTGGCCCGGCGTCGAGGACGACGGGCTACTGGGGCGTGACGAGGCCTCCTGCCAAGTGCCCCCCAACAGGCCTCCTGCTAATGATAAAAGTACTTCTCTATTGCAGGTTATCTACAGATGTATCGGGACTCTTCGTTTATGGTCCTCTCTACAAAGCGTGGAGAATCGAGACCTGTTTACGGAGGTGTGTACACGATTGGAGGCCACAGTGAGGGATGCTTTTACCTAACATGGGTGGCAGCATGATTTTAGGATTGCCCTCCCCCCCCCCCCCCTTCACTTGCGTTATACGGGCTCTACATGTTTCTTTGTATTTCACCTTTTTATTTTTTTTTATTTTTGCGAGAGGACCTTGTTTGGCTGTGTGCATCTTAGTTATGCAGAGACCGGGTGTAATACTTTTATAAGTAATAAAGCGCCCCTTTTCAAAAATGCATTAGATTTTGTTTCTTGTGTTGTCGAACGTGTATATGCAGTTTTCTCGTTTATTTTTGGTGTTCTTAGATCGAAGGAGTAGTCGTCGAAAAAGACTCATCCTGACAACATCAACTGGATTATCTTCAGAACACTGATATGCACACGACGCTTCATGAGCTGTTTTTGCAGGATGTTTCACATCCAGCCATCATCTCATAGGACAAAGTGCAGCACATCCATCTAATGATCAATCATGCATGGAGGGTTGGCTGTGAAGTAGTTTCGTTATCTTCGTAGCCTAGAGGCCCTAGACGAAGTCTGGGCGTATGTTGGCCAAGGTTTTGGCTACCAAGGGGCACTTTTTTCTCATGGGTCACCGAGAAACTTGGTTACCACGGTTACCGAGAAATTCCGAGCAAATTTCGGACAATTTTTTTGATTTTTTTAATCCAAATAAAAATCGTCAAAAATCCATTCAAAATTCATTCAAATTGTAAATTTCGGAATTTTTCGCCTGGCAAGTTGATTTCTTGTGGGGTACTGGGAAACGCGGTAACCGCCCGGTAACCGGTTTTCTCAGGTGGTACCCAAAACCATGATGTTGGCACAATTCCATCATCACACGGAACGGCAGAAAAGATGGTCATTAGTCGGGATGGGCATACCCCCTCTATACCATCTTCAACAGTAACCTCCGGTACTTGGTGTTCGATTTTGGCACCACAGTCAATCCAGTGGGTGTGGTGTACTTTGTTCTGCGCATGAATGGTTGGTTTGATTGCCGCATCGCATCAAGATAGAATAAAAAACGTGTGTATTGATAGTTGAACTTTTTAATATGCTTAGCATCTTATCTAAGCATTCATGCATTGGAAATAGCTTATGGGCTATATCTAAACATTGTAGAGATATTTGATGCGTCTGTCATATTGTCGCTGTCTTTGACAACACTGGTAGCGAAGCGACTAGGGCACTGATTAGCCGGCACGGAAATTAATGGATGAACTACCGGCACCTCTGGCCATCTGCCTTGCCAACATCATCATCCAGTCGATCGTGTACTCCAAGTAGTAGCTAATAACCACGTTTTCAAAGGTATATAAAAAAATACCCCTAAAAAAGTACACGCAAAAGTATATAAAAAAAATACCCCTAAAAAAGTACTCCAAGTAGTAGCTAATAACCACGTTTTCAAAGGTGAACAGTGAGCGACTTGAATGCCACCCTTACCCAGAGCAGAGTTGCACGTCAATCAAGAGACGATCTGGTTAACACTCACGTCGGCTTTACGCTACAGGCAAGCCGCCACACATTCTGGTTGGATCGTAAGCCTGGCAGTACCGGTGAGTCACACATTGGTTGGATCATAGGCAGTACTGTAGCTAGGATCGGACGTCGGAGTTAACTCTCTGCTGTACATGTCGGTGATTAAACATTCAGATTCAGGCTCATGCACATGAACACCGCACATCCCATCAGAGATTCAGAGAACACTGTTGACACGAACCGCGCGAGGCCAAGAAAGTGGCCACGTTTCCGGGGAAGAGAGGGCAGCGCGCGCGGAACAGCTGGCCGATGCTACGAGGAGTTAGTGCGAGCGAGCTGCACCTCCACCTGCACCCGCTGCACGCGGCACGCGCATGCCTCTGCGTTCGGCGGACAGCGATGCCAGTATGGGCTAATTTTCGTGTTTTGATCATTTTCTAAAATCTATTTAAGATTTAACCATAATTTTAAAAAAACCGAGATCTAACCTTTTTGCTACCACCAGTAACTATGGCGGTAGCATAGTAAAAGGGTTAGATCCCGGAAATTTTTCAAATTAGGGTCAAATCTCAAATAGATTTCAGAAAATGGTCAAAACACAAAAATTTACGGCCAGTATGCGATTGGAGCCGTGCATCATGCTTTTTTTTTTTGCAAATCTCGTGCATCATGCGTATGCATGGTTCTACATCGCATAATGCGTATCTACTTTGGGGCATCCTTACAACAACTTCAACGGGACAACCCATTTCATTCGTCCGCCCACATTCATTTGAGTCGTCACGGAAAAAAACGTCGGCCAACGCGCCGACCCATTCCCAAAATCCATTCGCATCGCGTTCACGCGGACCCATTTTCGTCCAAAATTGCGCCTAAAATGTGTCGGCGCGGATGCGCCGCGCGTCCCCTCGATGTCCGCCGCGGTACCACTAGTCGGCCGCCCAACCACCTCCCACATCTTATTAAATGCCAACACCTATCTCGAGGCCTGCCTGGCAGCGTGTGCAAGGTCCGCGTGCCCGTTCATTTTAATGAAAGCGTGCGACGGGGCCGGCCTCATCCACTTTCAACACTCGTCCACTTCTGGCCACGCGGTGCTCCCTTGCCGGCGACCAAGAACCCTAGTAAGCCCAAACCACCATGGGTTTTTTTGGTGGCAAGGGGAGGGGGAAGCTGACCCCCGATGCGAGTTCTTCCCGCGGCTCGCCGGGGCGAGCTCCTTCGCTGCCGCCTCCTAGACGCGGCTCGCCACCGGAGCGGCAGCGTCTGTACATACCAGTCCACCAGGCGCGGTGGCACTGGCAGTACCGTCGGCCACTGTAGTATCCCGATGTCAACCTGCCTCACGGCTGGCATCTGGATCCGTAGCGGATCCCTATTCCGGCAGTGCCACACACGGCGCGGGCGCATGCCAAGGAGGTTCGCCGGCGTTGCGAGGCCCTCACTCGAGAGCAGCAGCAGATGCCTGCCTACGCGGCAGACTCCCCCAACTAGGAGCGCTGGTTCGCGCTGGAGCCCGAGGAGGACTGCCGCCAAGGCGTCCACATCGACCACGACGTTCCTCCGCCGCCGCCTGAGGTTCTGCCGCACGAGAGGTTCTTCCGCACGAGGAGGACGAAGAGATGGCGTACCAAGCTGCCCTCGAGCTAGCCCTGCAGCACGCACTAGAGACGAGCAGGATCAAGGAGGAGGCCCAATGTGATGGGATGGAGCATGCCCTCGCCTTGTCGGCGGTAGGGGACTCCGTCCACGCCCCACTCTTCGACCTGCCTCTGCCACCATCATCGTTGCCCATCATCGAGCCCAAGGCGGAGTCGGAGCCCATGCCGACGCAGAAGCGCTCGCCGCCCACTTGGCCGAAGGAGTCCTACATGTGGACCGGCGAGTTTCACGAGTGGGTGAGCGCGCCTCCGGTTCACTACGTCGCGACCCCGAAGGAGGAGGCGGCTTGAGCACTGGAAGGTGCATTGGCTCGCCCAGGAGGAGGCCGACGGCGAGCGGCAGATGCTTTGGGAGCAGCAGGTGCGCCGCGACCCCGAGGCATTGCGGCTTGAGGAGGAGGAGGAGGAGGAGCGCGCCTGGCGAGCCATAATGCTGGCGCCCCAACAGACGCCAAAGAAGGCTACCCTGGCAGCATACGAAGCGGCGTTCAGGTGGGCTGGCCTGGCTCCCGTATGAAGGAAATATGCCCTAGAGGCAATAATAAAGTTGTTATTTATATTTCCTTATATCATGATAAATGTTTATTATTCATGCTAAAATTGTATTAACCGGAAACTTAGTACATGTGTGAATACATAGACAAACAGAGTGTCACTAGTATGCCTCTACTTGACTAGCTCGTTAATCGAAGATGGTTAAAGTTTCCTAACCATAGACATGAGTTGTCATTTGATAAACGGGGTCACATCATTAGAGAATAATGTGATTGACTTGACCCATCCGTTAGCTTAGCATTATGATCATTTAGTTTATTGCTATTGCTTTCTCCATAAGTTATACATGTTCCTATGACTATGAGATTATGCAACTCCCGAATACCGGAGAAACACTTAGTGTGCTATCAAACGTCACAATGCAACTGCGTGATTATAAAGATGCTCTACAGGTAAGCTTTCAAAAAAAAGATGCTCTACAGGTGTCTCCAATGGTGTTTGTTGAGTTGGCATAGATCGAGATTAGGATTTGTCACTCCGACTATCGGAGAGGTATCTCTGGGACCTCTCGGTAATGCACATCACTATAAGCCTTGCAAGCAATGTGACTAATGAGTTAGTTACGGGATGTTGCATTACATAAAGAGTAAAGAGACTTTCCGGTAACGAGATTGAACTAGGTATTATGATACCGACGATCGAATCTCGGGCAAGTAACATACCGATGACAAAGGGAACAACGTATGTTGTTATGCAGTTTGACCAATAAAGATCTTGGTAGAATATGTAGGAACCAATATGAGCATCCAGGTTCCGCTATTGGTTATTGACCGGAGATGAGTCTCGGTCATGTCTACATAGTTCTCGAACCCGTAGGGTCCGCACGCTTAACGTTCGATGATGATCGGTATTATGAGTTTGTGTGTTTTGATGTACCGAAGGTAGTTCGGAGTCCTGGATGTGATCATGGACATGACGAGGAGTCTCGAAATGGTCGAGACATGAAGATTGGTATATTGGAAGGTTATGTTTGGACAACGGAATGGTTTCGGATGAGTTCGGGCATATACCGGAGTATCGGGGGGGGGGGGGGGGGGTTACCGGAACCCCCTGGGGGCTTAATGGGCCTACATTGGCTTTAGTGGAAGAGTGAGGAGGCGGCCAAGAGGTGGGGGCGCCCCCCTGAAGGAAATATGCCCTAGAGGCAATAATAAAGTTATTATTTATTTCCTTATATCATGATAAATGTTTATTATTCATGCTAGAATTGTATTAACCGGAAACATAATACATGTGTGAATACATAGACAAAAAGAGTGTCACTAGTATGCCTCTACTTGGCTAGCTCGTTGATCAAAGATGGTTATGTTTCCTAACCATAGACCTGAGTTGTCATTTGATTAACGGGATCACATCATTAGGAGAATGATGTGATTGACTTGACCCATTCCATTAGCTTAGCACTTGATCGTTTAGTTTGTTGCTATTGCTTTCTTCATAACTTATACATGTTCCTATGACTATGAGATTATGCAACTCCCGTTTACCGGAGGAACACTTTGTGTGCTACCAAACATCACAAAGTAACTGGGTGATTATAAAGGTGCTCTACAGGTGTCTCCGAAGGTACTTGTTGGGTTGGCATATTTCGAGATTAGGATTTGTCACTCCGATTATCGGAGAGGTATCTCTAGGCCCTCTCGGTAATGCACATCACTTAAGCCTTGCAAGCATTGCAACTAATAAGTTAGTTGCGGGATGATGTATTACGAAATGAGTAAAGAGACTTGCCGGTAATGAGATTGAACTAGGTATTGAGATACCGACGATCGAATCTCGGGCAAGTAACATACCGATGACAAAGGGAACAACGTATGTTGTTATGCGGTTTGACCGATAAAGATCTTCGTAGAATATGTAGGAGCCAATATGAGCATCCAGGTTCCGCTATTGGTTATTGACCGGAGACGTGTCTCGGTCATGTCTACATAGTTCTCGAACCCGTAGGGTCCGCACGCTTAAAGTTTGGTGACGATCGTAATCAGGGTTTTGTGTTTTGATGTACCACAGGTTATTCGGTGTCCCGGATGTGATCACGGACATGACGAGGAGTCTCGAAATGGTCGAGACATAAAGAATGATATATTGGAAGCCTATATTTGGATATCGGAAACGTTTCGGGTAAAATCGGGATTTTACCGGAGTACCGGGGGTTACCGGAACCCCCCCCCCCCCCCGGGGGGTTATTGGGCCTACATGGGCCATAAGGGAGAAGAGGAGGGCCGGCCAGGGCAGGCCGCGCGCCCCCTCCCCCCTAGTCCGAATAGGACAAGGAAGGGGGGGGGGCCCTTTCCTCTTTCTCCCTTCCCCTTCCTTTTTCCAACAAGGCAAGAGGGGGGAGTCCTACTCCCAGTGGGAGTAGGACTCCTCCAGCCGCACCCCTAGGGCCGGCCGCACGTCCCCCTCTCCCTCCTTTATATACGGGGGCAAGGGGGCACCCCATGACACACAAGTTGATCTTCGTGATCGTTCCTTAGCCGTGTGCGGTGCCCCCTTCCACCATATTCCACCTCGGTCATATCGTAGCGGTGCTTAGGCGAAGCGCTGCGTCGGTAGAACATCATCACTGTCATCATGCCGTCGTGCTGACGAAATTCTCCCTCAACGTTTTGCTGGATCGGAGCTCGAGGGACGTCACCGAGTTGAACGTGTGCAGAACTCAGAGGTGACGTACGTTCGGTACTTGGATCGGTCGGATCCGGAAGACGTACGACTACTTCCTCTATGTTGTGTCAACGCTTCCGTTGCCGGTCTACGAGGGTACGTAGACTACAATCTCCCCTCTCGTTGCTATGCATCACCATGATCTTGTGTGTGCATAGGAATTTTTTTAAATTACTACGGTCCCCAACAGTGGCATCCGAGCCTAGGTTTTATGCGTTGATGTTGTGCACGAGTAGAACACAAGTGAGTTGTGGGCAATATAAGTCATACTGCTTACCAGCATGTCATACTATGGTTCAGCGGTATTGTTGGATGAAGCGGCCCGGACCGACATTACACGTACGCTTACGCGAGACTGGTTCTACCGACGTGCTTTGCACATAGGTGGCTGGCGGGTGTTAGTTTCTCCAACTTTAGTTGAACCAAGTGTGGCTACGCTCGGTCCTTGCGAAGGTTAAAACAGCACCAACTTGACAAACTATCGTTGTGGTTTTGATGCGTAGGTAAGAACGGTTCTTGCTAAGCCCGTAGCAGCCACGTAAAACTTGCAACAACAAAGTAGAGGACGTCTAACTTGTTTTTGCAGGGCATGTTGTGATGTGATATGGTCAAGACATGATGCTAAATTTATTGTATGAGATAATCATGTTTTGTAATCGAGTTATCGGCAACTGGCAGGAGCCATATGGTTGTCGCTTTATTGTATGCAATGCAATTGCGCTGTAATGCTTTACTTTATCACTAAGCGGTAGCGATAGTCGTGGAAGCATAAGATTGGCGAGATGACAACGATGCTACGATGGTGATCAAGGTGTCGCGCCAGTGATGATGGTGATCATGACGGTGCTTCGGAGATGGAGATCACAAGCACAAGATGATGATGGCCATATCATATCACTTATATTGATTGCATGTGATGTTTATGTTTTATGCATCTTATCTTGCTTTGATTGACGGTAGCATTATAAGATGATCTCTCACTAAATTTCAAGATAAAAGTGTTCTCCCTGAGTATGCACCGTTGCCAAAGATCGTCGTGCCCAGACACCACGTGATGATCGGGTGTGATAAGCTCTACGTCCATCTACAACGGGTGCAAGCCAGTTTTGCACACGCAGAATACTCAGGTTAAACTTGACGAGCCTAGCATATGCAGATATGGCCTCGGAACACTGAGACCGGAAGGTCGAGCGTTAATCATATAGTAGATATGATCAACATATTGATGTTCACCATTGAAAGCTACTCCATTTCACGTGATGATCGGTTATGGTTTAGTTGATTTGGATCACGTGATCACTTAGAAGATTAGAGGGATGTCTTTCTAAGTGGGAGTTCTTAAGTAATATGATTAATTGAACTTTAATTTATCATGAACTTAGTACCTGATAGTATCTTGCTTATCTATGTTTGATTGTAGATAGATGGCTCGTGGTGTTGTTCCGTTGAATTTTAATGCGTTCCTTGAGAAAGCAAAGTTGAAAGATGATGGTAGCAATTACATGGACTGGGTCCACAACTTGAGGATTATCCTCATTGCTGCACAGAAGAATTACGTCCTGGAAGCACCGCTAAGTGCCAAGCCTGCTGCAGGAGCAACACCAGATGTTATGAACGTCTGGCAGAGCAAAGCCGATGACTACTTGATAGTTTAGTGTGCCATGCTTTATGGCTTAGAACCGGGTCTTCAACGACGTTTTGAACGTCATGGAGCATATGAGATGTTCCAGGAGTTAAAGTTAATATTTCAAGCAAATGCCCGTGAGAGATATGAAGTCTCCAATAAGTTCTATAGCTGCAAGGTGGAGGAGAATAGTTCTGTCAGTGAACATATAGTCAAAATGTCTGGGTATCATAATCACTTGACTCAACTGGGGGTTAATCTTCCTATTGATAGTATCATTGACAGAGTTCTTCAATCACTGCCACCAAGCTACAAAAGCTTTGTGATGAACTATAATATGCAAGGGATGAATAAGACTATTCCTGAGCTCTTCGCAATGCTAAAAGCCGCGAAGGTAGAAATCAAGAAGGAGCATCAAGTGTTGATGGTCAATAAGACCACCAGTTTCAAGAAAAAGGGCACAGGGAAGAAAAAGGGGAACTTCAAGAAGAACAGCAAACAAGTTGCTGCTCAGGAGAAGAAACCTAAGCCTGAGACTGAGTGCTTCTACTGCAAGCAGACTGGTCACTGGAAGCGAAACTGCCCCAAGTATTTGGCGGATAAGAAGGATGGCAAGGTGAACAAAGGTATATGTGATATACATGTTATTGATGTGTACCTTACTAGAGCTCGCAGTAGCACCTGGGTATTTGATACTGGTTCTATTGCTAACATTTGCAACTCGAAACAGGGACTATGGATTAAGCGAACACTGGCAAAGGACGAGGTGACGATGCACGTGGGAAATGGTTCCAAAGTCGATGTGATCGCGGTCGGCACGCTACCTCTACATCTACCTTCGGGATTAGTTTTAGACCTAAATAATTGTTATTTGGTGCCAGCGTTGAGCATGAACATTATATCTGGATCTTGTTTGATGCGAGACGGTTATTCATTTAAATCAGAGAATAATGGTTGTTCTATTTATATGAGTAATATCTTTTATGGTCATGCACCCTTGAAGAGTGGTCTATTTTTGATGAATCTCGATAGTAGTGATACACATATTCATAATGTTGAAGCCAAAAGATGCAGAGTTGATAATGATAGTGCAACTTATTTGTGGCACCACCGTTTAGGTCATATCGGTGTAAAGCGCATGAAGAAACTCCATACTGATGGACTTTTGGAATCACTTGATTATGAATCACTTGGTACTTGCGAACCGTGCCTCATGGGCAAGATGACCAAAACGCCGTTCTCCGGTACTATGGAGAGAGCAACGGATTTGTTGGAAGTCATACATACAGATGTATGTGGTCCGATGAATATTGAGGCTCGTGGCGGATATCGTTATTTTCTCACCTTCACAGATGATTTAAGAAGATATGGGTATATCTACTTAATGAAACATAAGTCTGAAACATTTGAAAAGTTCAAAGAATTTCAGAGTGAAGTTGAAAATCATCATAACAAGAAAATAAAGTTTCTACGATCTGATCGTGGAGGAGAATATTTGAGTTACGAGTTTGGTCTACATTTGAAACAATGCGGAATAGTTTCGCAACTCATGCCACCCGGAACACCACAGCATAATGGTGTGTCCGAACGTCGAAATCGCATTTTACTAGATATGGTGCGATCTATGATGTCTCTTACAGATTTACCGCTATCGTTTTGGGGTTATGCTTTAGAGACGACTGCATTCACGTTAAATAGGGCACCATCGAAATCCGTTGAGACGACACCTTATGAACTGTGGTTTGGCAAGAAACCAAAGTTGTCGTTTCTGAAAGTTTGGGGCTGCGATGCTTATGTGAAAAAACTTCAACCTGATAAGCTCGAACCCAAATCAGAAAAATGTGTCTTCATAGGATACCCAAAGGAAACTGTTGGGTACACCTTCTATCACAGATCCGAAGGCAAGGCTTTCGTTGCTAAGAATGGATCCTTTCTAGAGAAGGAGTTTCTCTCGAAAGAAGTGAGTGGGAGAAAAGTAGAACTTGATGAGGTAACTGTACCTGCTCCCTTATTGGAAAGTAGTACATCACAGAAACCGGTTTCTGTAACACCTACACCAATTAGTGAGGAAGCTAATGATAATGATCATGAAACTTCAGATCAAGTTACTACCGAACCTCGTAGATCAGCCAGAGTAAGATCAGCACCAGAGTGGTACGGTAATCCTGTTTTGGAAGTCATGCTACTAGATCATGATGAACCTACGAACTATGAAGAAGCGATGGTGAGCCCAGATTCCGCAAAGTGGCTAGAAGCCATGAAATCTGAGATGGGATCCATGTATGAGAACAAAGTGTGGACTCTGGTTGACTTGCCGGTTGATCGGCAAGCAATTGAGAATAAATGGATCTTCAAGAAGAAGACTGACGCTGACGGTAATGTTACTGTCTACAAAGCTCGACTTGTTGCGAAAGGTTTTCGACAAGTTCAAGGGATTGACTACGATGGGACCTTCTCACCCGTAGCGGTGCTTAAGTCTGTCCGAATCATGTTAGCAATTGCCACAATTTATGATTATGAAATTTGGCAAATGGATGTCAAAACTGCATTCCTAAATGGATTTCTGGAAGAAGAGTTGTATATGGTGCAACCAGAAGGTTTTGTCGATCCAATGGGAGCTAACAAAGTGTGCAAGCTCGAGCGATCCATTTATGGACTGGTGCAAACCTCTCGGAGTTGGAATAAACGCTTTGATAGTGTGATCAAAGCATTTGGTTTTATACAGACTTTTGGAGAAGCCTGTATTTACAAGAAAGTGAGTGGGAGATCTGTAGCATTTCTGATATTATATGTGGATGACATATTATTGATTGGAAATGATATAGAATTTCTGGATAGCATAAAGGGATACTTGAATAAAAGTTTTTCAATGAAAGACCTCGGTGAAGCTGCTTACATATTGGGCATTAAGATCTATGGAGATAGATCAAGACGCTTAATTGGACTTTCACAAAGCACATACCTTGACAAAGTTTTGAAGAAGTTCAAAATGGATCAAGCAAAGAAAGGGTTCTTGCATGTGTTACAAGGTGTGAAGTTGAGTAAGACTCAATGTCCGACCACTTCAGAAGATAGAGAGAAAATGAAAGATGTTCCCTATGCTTTAGCCATAGGCTCTATCATGTATGCAATGCTGTGTACCAGACCTGATGTGTGCCTTGCTATAAGTCTAGCAGGGAGGTACCAATGTAATCCAGGAGTGGATCACTGGACAGCGGTCAAGAACATCCTGAAATACCTAAAAAGGACTAAGGATATGTTTCTCGTATATGGAGGTGACAAAGAGCTCATCGTAAATGGTTACGTTGATGGAAGCTTTGACACTGATCCGGACGATTCTAAATCGCAAACCGGATACGTGTTTATACTGAACGGTGGAGCTGTCAGTTGGTGCAGTTCTAAACAAAGCGTCGTGGCGGGATCTACATGTGAAGCGGAGTACATAGCTGCTTCGGAAGCAGCAAATGAAGGAGTCTGGATGAAGGAGTTCATATCCTATCTAGGTGTCATACCTAGTGCATTGGGTCCAATGAAAATCTTTGTTGACAATACTGGTGCAATTGCCTTGGCAAAGGAATCCAGATTTCACAAGAGAACCAAGCACATCAAGAGACGCTTCAATTCCATTCAGGATTTAGTCCAAGTGGGAGACATAGAAATTTGCAAGATACATACGGATCTGAATGTTGCAGACCCGCTGACTAAGCCTCTTCCACGAGCAAAACATGATCAGCACCAAGGCTCCATGGGTGTTAGAATCATTACTGTGTAATCTAGATTATTGACTCTAGTGCAAGTGGGAGATTGAAGGAAATATGCCCTAGAGGCAATAATAAAGTTATTATTTATTTCCTTATATCATGATAAATGTTTATTATTCATGCTAGAATTGTATTAACCGGAAACATAATACATGTGTGAATAGATAGACAAATAGAGTGTCACTAGTATGCCTCTACTTGACTAGCTCGTTAATCGAAGATGGTTATGTTTCCTAGCCATAGACATGAGTTGTCATTTGATTAATGGGATCACATCATTAGGAGAATGATGTGATTGACTTGACCCATTCCATTAGCTTAGCACTTGATCGTTTAGTTTGTTGCTATTGCTTTCTTCATAACTTATACATGTTCCTATGACTATGAGATTATGCAACTCCCGTTTACCGGAGGAACACTTTGTGTGCTACCAAACGTCACAACGTACCTGGGTGATTACAAAGGTGCTCTACAGGTGTCTGCGAAGGTACTTGTTGGGTTGGCGTATTTCGAGATTAGGATTTGTCACGCCGATTGTCGGAGACGTATCTCTGGGCCCTCTCAGTAATGCACATTCACTTAAGCCTTGCAAGCATTGCAACTAATAAGTTAGTTGCGGGATGATGTATTACGGAACGAGTAAAGAGACTTGCCGGTAACGAGATTGAACTAGGTATTGAGATACCGACGATCGAATCTCAGGCAAGTAACATACTGATGACAAAGGGAACAACATATGTTGTTATGCGGTCTGACCGATAAAGATCTTCGTAGAATATGTAGGAGCCAATATGAGCATCCAGGTTCCGCTATTGGTTATTGACCGAAGATGTGTCTCGGTCATGTCTACATAGTTCTCGAACCCGTAGGGTCCGCACGCTTAAAGTTCGGTGAAGATCGTAATTAGGGTTTTTGTGTTTTGATGTACCGAAGGTTGTTCGGTGTCCCGGATGTGATCACAGACATGACGAGGAGTCTCGAAATGGTCGAGACATAAATAATGATATATTGGAAGCCTATATTTGGATATCGGAAACGTTCCGGGTAAAATCGGGATTTTACCGGAGTACCGGGGGTTACCGGAACCCCCCCACCCCCCGGGGGTTATTGGGCCTACATGGGCCATAAGGGAGAAGAGGAGGGCCAGCCAGGGCAGGCCGCGCGCCCCCTCCCCCTTAGTCCGAATAGGACAAGGAAGGGGGGGGGCGGCGCCCCCCTTTCCTCTTTCTCCCTTCCCCTTCCTTTTTCTAACAAGGCAAGAGGGGGGATTCCTACTCCCACTGGGGAGTCCTACTCCCAGTGGGAGTAGGACTCCTCCAGGTGCACCCCTAGGGCCGGCCGCACCTCCCCCTCTCCCTCCTTTATATACGGGGGCAAGGGGGCACCCCATGACACACAAGTTGATCTTCGTGATTGTTCCTTAGCCGTGTGCGGTGCCCCCTTCCACCATATTCCACCTCGGTCATATCGTAGCGGTGCTTAGGTGAAGCCCTGCGTCGGTAGAACATCATCACCGTCATCACGCCGTCGTGCTGGCGAAACTCTCCCTCAATGTTTTGCTGGATCAGAGCTCGAGGGACATCACCGAGTTGAACGTGTGCAGAACTCGGAGGTGCCGTACGTTCGGTACTTGGATCGGTCGGATCGGGAAGACGTACGACTACTTCCTCTATGTTGTGTCAACGCTTCCGTTTTCGGTCTGCGAGGGTACGTAGACTACAATCTCCCCTCTACGTTCCCCAACACCCCCCAGGCCCAATCCGAATTGGGAGCGGGGCCGACCCCCTTTCCTTCTTCTCCTCTCCTCCTTCTGTCCCCTCCTATTAGGACTAGGAAAGGGGGAAACCTACTCCTAGTAGGAGTAGGAATCCCCCCTTAGGGCGCACCATGAGGGCCGGCTGGCCCCCTCCTCCCCTCCTTTATATACGGGGGAGGGGGCACCCCATAGACACACAAGTTGACAATTGTTTTATCCGTGTGCGGTGCCCCCCTCCATAGATACACACCTCGGTCATATCGTCGTAGAGCTTAGGCGAAGCCCTACACCGGTAACTTCATCATCACCGTCGACATGTCGTCATGCTGACGAAACTCTCCCTTGGCCTCAACTGGATCAAGAGTATGAGGGACGTCACCAAGCTTAACGTGTGCAGATCGTGGAGGTGTCGTGCATTCGGTACTTGATATGTTGGATCACGAATATGTTCGACTACATGGACCGTGTTTCTTAATGCTTCCACTTTCGGTCTACGAGGGTATTTAGACACCTCTCCCCTCTCATTGCTATGCATCTCCTAGATAGATCTTGCCTGATCGTAGGGATTTTTTTAAATACTGTGTTCCCCAATAGTGGCATCCGAGCCAGGTCTATGTGTAGATGTTATATGCACGAGTAGAACACAAAGAAGTTGTGGGCATGGGTATATACATATTACTTGTCGTTACTAGTTGTTTCTTGATTCGGCGGTATTGTTGGATGAAGCAGCCCGGACCGACATTACATGACCGCATTCATGAGACTGGTTCTACCGACGTGCTTTGCACACAGGTGGCTGGCGGGTGTCAGTTTCTCCAACTTTAGTTGAATCGGATTCAATGAACAAGGTTCTTTCTGAAGATCAAAAAGCAATCACTATACCGCGTTGTGGTTTTTGATGTGTAGGTAAGAACAGTTCTTGCTAACCCCGTAGCAGCCACGTAAAACTTGCAACAACAAAGTAGAGGATGTCTAACTTGTTTTTGCAGGGCATGTTGTGATGTGATATGGTCAAGACGTGATTACATAAATTGTTGTATGAGATGATCATGTTTTGTAACACAGTTATCGGCAACTGGCAGGAGCCATATGGTTGCCGCTTTATTGTATAAAATGCAATCGCCATGAAATTGCTTTACTTTATCACTAAGCGGTAGCGATAGTCGTAGAAGCAATAGTTGGCGAGACGACAACGATGCTATGATAGAGATCAAGGTGTCAAGCCGGTGACGATGGTGATCATGACGGTGCTTTGGAGATGAAGATCAAAGGCACAAGATGATGATGGCCATATCATATCACTTATATTGATTGCATGTGATGTTTATCCTTTATGCATCTTATTTTGCTTAGTACGACGGTAGCATTATAAGATGATCTCTCACTAAATTTCAAGGTATAAGTGTTCTCCCTGAGTATGCACCGTTGCTACAGTTTGTCGTGCCAAGACACCATGTGATGATCGGGTGTAATAAGCTCTACGTTCACATACAACGGGTGCAAGCCAGTTTTGCACAAGCAAAATACTTGGGTTAAACTTGACGAGCCTATATGCAGATATGGCCTCGGAACACTGAGATCGAAAGGTCGAGTGTGAATCATATAGTAGATATGATCAACATAGTGATGTTCACCATTGAAAACTACTCCATCTCACGTGATAATCGGACATGGTTTAGTTGATATGGATCATGTGATCACTTAGATGATTAGAGGGATGTCTATCTAAGTGGGAGTTCTTAAGTAATATGATTAATTGAACTGTAATTTATCATGAACTTATTACCTGATAGTATTTTGCATGTCTATGTTGTTGTAGATAAATGGCCCGTGCAGTTGTTCCGTTGAATTTTAATGCGCTCCTAGAGAAAAATAAGTTGAAAGATGATGGTAGCAACTACACGGACTGAGTCTGTAACTTGAGGATTATCCTCATTGCTGCACAAAATAATTACGTCCTGGAAGCACCACTAGGTGCCAAACCCGCTGCAGGAGCAACCCCAGATGTTATGAACACCTGGCAGAGCAAAGCTGATGACTACTCGATAGTTCAGTGTGCCATGCTTTACGGCTTAGAACCGGGACTTCAACGACGTTTTGAATGTCATGGAGCATATGAGATGTTCCAGGAGTTGAAGTTAATATTTCAAGCAAATGCCTGGATTGAGAGATATGAAGTATCCAATAAGTTCTATAGCTGCAAGATGGAGGAGAATAGTTTTGTCAATGAACATATACTTAGAATGTCTGGGTACCACAATCACTTGACTCAGCTGTGAGTTAATCTCCCAGTTGATAGTGTCATTGACAGAGTTCTTCAATCACTGCCACCAAGCTACAAAGGCTTCATGATGAACTATAATATGCAATGGATGGATAAAACGATTCCCGAGCTCTTCGCGATGCTAAAGGCTGCGGAGGTAGAAATCAAGAAGGAGCATCAAGTGTTGATGGTCAACAAGACCACCAATTTCAAGAAGAAGGGCAAAGGGAGGAAGGAGAACTTCAAGAAGAATGGCAAGCAAGTTGCTGCTCAAGTGAAGAAACCCAATTCTGGACCTAAGCCTGAGACTGTGTGCTTCTACTGCAAAGGGACTGGTCACTGGAAGCGGAACTGCCCCAAGTATTTGGCGGATAAGAAGGATGGCAAAGTGAAAGGTATATTTGGTACACATGTTATTGATGTGTACCTTACTAATGCTCGCACTAGCGTGTAACACCCCGGATATGATTTACCCAATATGTACTCCAACTCTTGCCGTTTTCGGTGTTAAGTTATTTTATTTTCTCGGGTTCGGGTTTTTGTCTCTGTGTGTTGTTGTCGTTGTCATGCATCTCATATCATGTCATCATGTGCACTGCATTTGCATACGTGTTCATCTCATGCATTCGAGCATTTTCCCCGTTGTCCGTTTTGCATTCCGGCGCTTCGTTCTCCTCCGGTGGTCATTTCTACCTTTCTTTCGTGTGTGGGGATTAAACATTTCCGGATTGGACCGAGACTTGTCAAGCGGCCTTGGTTTACTACCGATAGACCGCCTGCCAAGTTTCGTACCATTTGGACTTCATTTGATACTCCAACGGTTAAGCGAGGGACCGAAAAGGCCTCGTGTGTGTTGCAGCCCAACACCCCTCCAAGTTGGCCCAAAACCTACCAAAACCCTCTCCATCATCTAGAGCGTTCGATCATGATCGCGTGGCCAAAAACTGCACCTCATTTGGACTCTCCCAGCTCCCTCAATGCCTATATAAAGACCCCTCCTCGAAAATCCCGGATCCCCTCCATCCCTAACCCTAGATCCACCCCTCGCGCCGCGCTGGACACGTCTGGTCCGGCCGGACACTTCCGCCGCCCCACCCGGGCCAATCCACGCGTGCCACGTGGCGCCGCCCGTGCCCACATCGCCGCCTCCTCCCCGGCCCGCCGCGGGCCCCCGCGGCCCAGTCGCGCGCCCCGCCTCCCGGGTCCTCCCGCGCTGCTTCCTCCCCGACTCCGGCCGCCGCGCCGCCGCGCCGGAAGCCGCCACATCGCCGCTCCACCGCGCGCCCAGCCGCCACCTCGCCGCTCCACCGCGCGCCCGGCCGCCGCCGACCCCGCCGGACCTCGCCTCCACGCCGCCCCGATGCCGGCAAGCTCCTCCCCGCTCCGGCCGACTTCTCCTCCGGTGGCCCCGACGATATTCCGGCGAACCTCGTAAAGCGTGCCACCGGATCCAGATCTGGAGATTGGATCGGTTGACTTTTTGCCCGAAACCCTAATTATTTGCTCATGTTCATCGCATCGTAACTTTGCATCCGTAGCTCTATTTTGGGCATATAGCATATCAAAATGTTCATCTCATAGAGCACATCATTTCATCTCATTGCATCATTTTCATTTGAGTTCATCTTGATGCCAGAAATGCTGTGGGAAGAGTGCTATTTGAGATAATTGTCAGATCTGCTGCTCCATAGAGATTTGTCATTTTTGCCATGATTAATGTGTGCATGATATGCCCCTGAGCTCTACATGAGTTTTGTTATATGTTTTGCCATCTATCCAGAGGTGCAATCCATGTATTTTTGTGATGTGTGTGGTGACTAGCACAAGCTTGCAAAGTGATGCATTCGTTAATGCTGATTTCAGGGACTTAGCATTTCCACCAAGTCCTTGAGCTGTTTATCTCAATATGCCATATGTTCATGTTGTTTCCTAGTGATCCATGCCTCTTTTGAGGATGATCAGTAAGGATGTTTTGTTAATCTTGTAGTGCTCTATCCATCCATGTCTTTCTTTGCAATTATGGAGCACCCTAGTTTGAGTCAATCGAGCTCTACTTTTGTCATTTCATGAATCTGGGCAGATTGTCTACTTGTTAGCAATTTTACCGAGGATGTTGTAGTTGATCCGTGCATGCTATGTTATTGTTCTTGCCATGTCTAGCTTGTATTTTGTGTATTCTTGATGGGTGTAAGCTTAGATTGTCATGACTTGCTATGTAGTGAGTGCATCGAGCTCGTAAACATGCCTACTTGATATCTGTTTTTGCATGCTCCAGTTTTTCTCTAAGTCTGTGATCTGATTATGTTTTTTCCATGTTCACATGCTTGCAAATGTATTTTCTGATCCCTTTTGGCTCAAGGTCACTAAGGGACTTTTGTTAAGCTCTTTGAGTAGCTCCATGCCATGCTTTACTTTGCCATGTTCAGGTCCTGTAGCATATTGTTTTTATGCTCCAAAGAGTGCTATCTGATCTGAAATTCCAGACAAATGTTAATTTCACTAAGTCTGAAATCTGTTTACCAAATGCATTTTTGCCATGCTTGTTTGAACCTGTTAATGGATGAATTGGACGTAGCTCAGTGCTAGTCTTTTGTTATGCATCATGAGTGGATCTCTGCCATGTATTTTGATGACATGTTTGGGTGCTGTAGCATGTTCATCTTGTTACATTTAGTTGGCTACTTGCTGTAAATCACAGAGCGTGGTCATATTTGAATTGCTTGCCATTTCCAAACTGTAACTCCGATTCCGGTGTTCTTTATATCATTTTCAAGCGATTTCATCTCATCTTTCTAGTGGCACACTTGGATTTCCAAGTTGAGGCCAGGTTCATTCATTCCTCGTCAAGTCTTGCACATGCATCCCATATTGCATCCCGCATAGCATACCATCTTTGCATCATATTGGTTGAGCCTTGCACGTGGTTGATTGTGTCCTTGTTGCTTGTTTGTCTTGTTTGGGTAGAGCCGGGAGACGAGTTCGCTAACGAGGAGCCCGTTGAGTTTGCTTTCAAGGATCCAGTCAACTCTGACAACTTTGCAGGCAAGATGATCATACCCTCGAAATCACTACTATCTTTGCTTTGCTAGATGCTCGCTCTTTTGCTATGCCTATGCTACGATGCCTACCACTTGCTTATCATGCCTCCCAAATTGCCATGTCAAACCTCTAACCCACCATGCCCTAGCAAACCGTTGATTGGCTATGTTACCGCTTTATTCAGCCCCTCTTATAGCGTTGCTAGTTGCAGGTGAAGATTGGAGACCGTTCCTTGTTGGAACATTTTTTTACTTGTTGGGATATCATCATATTGCCTTGTTATCTTAATGCATATATATACTTGGTAAAGGGTGGAAGGCTCAGCCTCTCGCCTAGTGTTTTGTTCCACTCTTGCCACCCTAGTTTCCGTCATATCGATGTTATGTTTCCGGATTTTGCGTTCCTTACGCGGTTGGGTGATAATGGGAACCCCTTGATAGTTTACCTTGATTAAAGCTTTTTCAGCAATGCCCAACCTTGGTTTTACCATTTGCCACCTAGCCTCTTTTTCCCTTGGGTTTTCGGAGCTCGAGGGTCATCTTATTTTTAAGCCCCCCTGGGCCAGTGCTCCTCTGAGTGTTGGTCCAAACTAGAGTCCTGTGCAATGCCCCCTCGGGGAAACTCGAGGTTTGGTTTTAGTTGTATGGAGAGCTCATCTGAGTGTGCCCTGAGGACGAGATATGTGCAGCTCCTATCGGGATTTGTCGGCACATTCGGGCGGTGTTGCTGGATTTGTTTTAACCTGTCGAAGTGTCTTGTAGAACCGGGGTACCGAGTCTGATCGGAATGTCTCGGGAGAAGGTCTATTCCTTCGTTGACCGTGAGAGCTTGTCATGGGCTAAGTTGGGACTCCCCTGCAGGGATTTGAACTTTCGAAAGCCGTGCCCGCGGTTATGGGCAGATGGGAATTTGTTAATGTCCGGTTGTAGATAACTTGAACCTTAACTTAATTAAAATGAATCAACTGTGTGAGTTGCCGTGATGGTCTCTTCTCGGCGGAGTCCGGGAAGTGAACACGGTGTTGGAGTAATGCTTGCCGCAGGTTGCCCTCTAGTTACTCGTTCGCGCTTTGCCTCCTCTTCTCGCTCTCTTTTGCGAACAGGTTAGCCACCATATATGCTAGTCGCTTGCTGCAACTCCACATATATTACCTTGCCTTACCTATAAGCTTATATAGTCTTGATCGCGAGGGTGCGAGATTGCTGAGTCCCTGTGGCTCACAGATTACTTTCAAACCAGATGCAGGGCCTGATGATTCCATTCCAGATGACGCGCTTGAGCTCAAGTGGGAGTTCGACGAGGACTCACGCCGATACTACATGTCTTTCCCTGATGATCAGTAGTGGTGCCCAGTTGGGGTGACCGGGACCGTGTCGCATGTTGGGTTGTTCTTTTATTTTGGCGCCGTAGTCGGGCCATGAGTGTTTGATTGATGTAATGCTATTTATGTACTTTGATTGACGTGGCGAGTGTAAGCCAACTATGTATCTCCCCTTTTATTATCTATATTACATGGGATGTTGTGAAGATTGCCTAACTTGCGACATTGCTTTCAATGCGGTTATGTCTCTAAGTCATGCCTCGACACGTGGGAGCAATAGCCGCATCGAGGGTGTTACAAGTTGGTAATCAGAGCCTTCCCCGACCGTAGGAGCCCCCATTGCTTGATCGTTTTTAGCAGCCGAGTTGTGTCTAGAAAAATGTTTTGAGTCATTTAGGAATTCTTTTTTACTTCCCAGTCTCCTCATCGCTCTGGTAAGGCATCCTGACATGGAGTTTTGACTCTTCTCTTCTCAAATTTCACTAATTTTTTTTACGATCACGCGGGTATCTTAGAATCGTTCCGATGGTTTTGTGACGAGAACATTGTTCTTGGTGCCTCCTGTCTTTAGGGGTTGTGGCAGTGTCCCGGGGAGTTGAGCTCCGAGGTGTTGTCGTCACAATTTTATCGTTGCAGTTCTGGAATACCTAAGTTTAGTACGCCGACATCGAAAATTTGTTTTATGCAGTTCGTTGGTGAGATAACCTCGACGCCACCCAGTACTGGGGCGGGAGTTCGGGAGTATCGCCATAACTTGTATAACGGATGCTTTTCGAAGGTTGAGGTAGATGGTTTCCGAAGTTTTCTTGGTTATGTGTTGAAGGATGGATACAGCTGGATGTAGGATTTGCTAGATTTGGGTGAGATATTATGCTTCCCCTGTATCCCCAGCACCTGATTGCATAACCGGAAAGGTTCGGGAGTTTCATAGGTGGGAATTCTTGTAGCTCTAGTTCTTCTTCCACGGATATTTGGTTTGAGATTGGGATTTCTTACCGAGTATTCGTTCTTGATCCGTACCTTGTTGATTTGTTCCTCTACCTAAATTCTAAGTGACTTCTCAATTTATGGATATGTGACCATTTCAAGAGGAATGCATTCATTCTTATGTTCGGATGTGAAGACTATATGTTGCAATTTTCATTCCGTTGGATTCAGCTTCAATATTTGTCTATCAATGTGCTAATGGATGTCAGCCTCTTCAGGATGGCTCCCGCTAAGAGCACCAATTAGAATCAGAATCAGGATCCGCCACCACCTCCACCTCCTTTGGAGGCATGGCAAGCTGTGATGGCCGCAACCAATGCAAACACACAGTTGATCATGCATATTCTTCAAGAGCGCAATCAAGCGAACCAAGGCAACCAAGGCAACAATCAGAATCACTTTGCTACACTCAACCAGTTCCTTGCTAACGGGCCAAAGACTTTCAGCAATTGTGTTGAGGCAACTGATGCTGACGATTGGCTCGTGGATCTGTGCAAGCATTTCGAGTGCAGTAACGTCAGGCCTGAGGACTTCATCAAGTTCGCTTCCTTCCAACTCAAAGACCAAGCTGCAGAATGGTTCCAGCAGTACAAGGATTCCAGAGGAGGCCGTGTGATTACCTGGGATGAATTCCGTCAAGACTTCAAAGCTCATAATATTCCTCAGAGCGTGGTTGAGAGCAAGCGTGAGGAATTCCGCAACCTGAAGCAAGGCTCTTTGTCTGTCTATGACTACAACAAGTTGTTTCAGAAGCTTGCCCGCTTTGCTAAGCAGGACGTCCCTGATGAGAAGAGCATGATATACCAGTTCAGGGGTGGTCTCAGAGAAGAAATTCAGCTAGCTCTTGTTCTCTTTGAGCCCTTGAGATATGATGAGTTCTACAACATGGCATTGAAGCAAGAGGCCGCTCAACTGAGGTGTGATGCTTCCAAGAAGCGAGTCAGAGATGCTACTCCTTCTTCCTCTACTCAAGTGGCCAAGCAGCAGAAGTTTTGGCTTCCTCCTCCTTCGTTTCGTCAGCCGTATCAGCAGAAGAGCAAAGGTGGCAGTGGATCTTCCCACCCACCCAACCCTGGCTTCCAGAACAAGACTTCGTCTCAAGCTCCAAGATTGAGTGCTCCGTACCACCATCCGCTTTCAGAGGTCACGTGTAACAAGTGCCAACAGAAGGGTCACTATGCCAACAAATGCTTCAATCAGAGGCGTCTTCCTCCTCCTCCTCCTGTGAGATCGGCAAGTACAGCTATGGTCAAGCATAACACCAAGTCCGCCAAGGTCAACTTGATGAACGCAGCTCAGGCAGAGGACTCGTCAGATGTCATCATGGGTAACCTACCTGTTAACGATGATCCTGCAGAAGTTCTTTTTGACACTGGTGCATCGCATTGTTTCATTTCCAAACCTTTTGCATCAAAGTATGAGTGCGATTATCGGTATCTGCAAAATTCTTTGCAAATTGTGTCACCGGGCAAACAGATGACAACTAATTTCTGCGTCCCGGATATTACTATCACGTTGGGCGACTACAAATTTCTAGCTTCTCCTATTGTTCTGGGCGACTCGTATATTGATCTTATTCTCGGAATGGATTGGCTTTCTAAGCATAAGGCGCATCTTGATTGTGCAGCCAGGCAGATTCAATTGACGCATTCGTCTGAGGATGTAATTGTCTTTGCCGCTCATGACGATACCATCCGTCTATTTTCTCTCAATGAGAAGGGTGAACTGGATGCTATCTCGCAAATTCCAGTCGTGTGCGACTATCAAGACGTCTTTCCAGAAGAGGTTCCAGGAATGCCTCCGCACCGGCCAGTTGAATTCGTCATTGATCTTCAGCCTGGCATGGAACCGGTTTGCAAGCATCCTTACAAGCTCGGACCTGAAGAGTTGAAGGAGCTGAAGAAGCAACTTGATATTCAAGAGAGAATGGGTCTCATCCGGCCTAGTTCTTCTCCGTGGGGTTGTGGTGTTCTTTTTGTGAAGAAGAAGGATGGAACGGACCGACTTTGTGTTGACTACCGTCCATTGAACAAGAAGACTATCAAGAACAAATACCCACTTCCCAACATCAACGAGCTATTCGAACAACTCAAAGGTGTCCAAGTATTCTCCAAGCTTGATCTCCGTATGGGTTATCATCAGATCCGAATCCGTGAGCAAGATATTCCCAAGACGGCTTTCAGGACAAGCTTTGGTTCATATGAATACACTGTCATGTCTTTTGGCATCGTCAACGCTCCTCCGACGTTCTCTCGCATGATGAACTTCATCTTCAACGCCTACACCAATGACTTCGTTTTGGTCTATCTCGACGACATTCTGGTCTTTTCGAAGAACAAGGAAGATCATGCCAAGCACTTGCGTTTGGTACTCGCTAAGCTCAGGGAACACAAGTTCTACGCCAAGTTCTCCAAGTGCGAATTTTGGTTCGATGAGGTTCTTTATCTTGGTCATATCATCTCTGCCAAGGGCATTGCGGTGAATCCTGAGAAGGTGTCTGCAATTGTGAATTGGGAACCACCTCAGAACGTGAAGCAACTCCGTAGCTTCCTCGGTCTCGCAAGCTACTGTCGAAGATTCGTTGAAAACTTTTCTAGGATCGCGAAGCCTCTCTCAAATCTTCTCCAGAAGCACGTCAAGTACGTTTGGTCTCTGGAGTGTGACATTTCTTTCAACACTTTGAAAGAGAAATTGGTCACTGCTCCAGTTCTGACTCCGCCTGATGAATCCAATCCGTACAGGTCTTTTGCGATGCCTCTCTCCAAGGTCTTGGCGCAGTGTTGATGCAAGAGAAGAAAGTTGTTGCTTATACCTCTCGCCAGTTGAAGCCCAATGAGAAGAACTACCCCACTCATAATCTCGAGTTGGCGGCAGTTGTGCATGCTCTTTTGACTTGGAGACATCTCTTATTGGGAAGAAAAATGGACATTTTCACTGACCACAAGAGTCTCAAGTACATCTTCACTCAGCCTAATCTCAACCTCAGGAAAACTCGATGGGTCGAAATGATTCAAGAGTATAATCCAAGTATCGAGTATACTCCAGGCAAGGCCAATGTGATTGCAGACGCTTTGAGCAGGAAGGCTTACTGCAACAGTCTGATTCTCAAGCCTTATCAACCCGAGCTTTGTGAAGCTTTCTGCAAACTCAATCTGCAAGTTGTTCCACAAGGTTTCCTCGCCAACCTTCAAGTCTCTCCTACCTTGGAAGACCAGATTCGCCAAGCCCAGCTTCTCGATGCTATGGTGAAAAAGGTGAAGATTGGGATTGCCAAGAGTCAACCCAAGTACAAGTGCTACCGCCTTGATGACAAGGATACTCTTTTCTTCGAGGATCGTATTGTTGTGCCCAAAGGTGACCTTCATAAAGTGATCATGAATGAGGCTCACAATTCTCTCCTCTCCATCCACCCTGGGAGCACGAAGATGTATCAGGACCTCAAGCAGGCTTATTGGTGGACTCGAATGAAGCGCGAGATTGCTCAGTTCATGAATGAATGTGATGTCTGCAGAAGAGTGAAGGCAGAACATCAAAGGCCAGCTGGTCTCCTCCAACCTCTTGCCATTCCAGAATGGAAGTTTGACCACATTGAAATGGACTTCGTGACTGGGTTTCCAAAGTCCAAACGTGGCAATGATGATATATTCGTTGTCATCGACAAACTCACTAAAGTGGCTCACTTTCTGCCTATCAAAGAGTCAATCACTACAGCTCAATTGGCGGAGCTCTATACCTCTCGAATTGTCTCTCTGCACGGTTTCCACAAGTGATCTCTTCAGACTGTGGCAGCATCTTTACCTCCAAGTTTTGGGATTCTTTTCAGAAGGCCATGGGCACCAACATCCGCTTCAGCATAGCTTTCCATCCTCAAACTAGCGGTCAAGTCAAGCGTGTCAACCAGATTCTTGAAGATATGCTCAGGGCTTGTGTGATCTCCTTCGGCATGAAGTGGGAGGATTGTCTTCCATATGCTGAATTCTCCTACAACAACAGTTTTCAAGCAAGTTCGGGCAAGGCCCCATTCGAAATTCTGTATGGCAGGAAGTGCCGTACCCCTCTCAACTGGTCGGAAACCGGTGAACATCAACTTTTGGGAAATGACTTAATCACAGAGGCAGAGGAAATGTGCAAAGTCATTCGAGATAACCTCAAAGCAGCCCAATCCCGCCAGAAGAGCTACTATGATAGTAAGCACCGTGATTTGGCTTTCGAGATCAGAGATCATGTTTACCTCCGCGTCTCTCCTATGAAAGGTACTCGTCGCTTCGGTATCAAAGGGAAGCTTGCCCCTAGATACGTGGGACCTTTCAAGATTGTCAGCAAGAGAGGCGATCTCGCCTATCAACTCGAGCTTCCTTCAAACATTGCAAATGTTCATGACGTGTTCCATGTCTCTCAGCTCCGTAAGTGCTTCAAGACTCCTGACCGCACCGTCAACTTCGAGGACATTGAGCTCCAAGAAGATCTCTCTTATCGTGAGCACCCCGTTGCTATTCTTGAAGAGACTGAACGCAAGACTCGCAACAAGTCAATCAAATTCCTCAAAGTCAAGTGGTCACACCATTCCGACCGTGAAGCCACCTGGGAACGCGAGGATCACCTCCGTTCTGAGTACCCGGCGTTCTTTCAGTCCTAGATCTCGGGACGAGATCCTTTCGTAGTGGTGGAGTGTTGTAACACCCCGGATATGATTTACCCAATATGTACTCCAACTCTTGCCGTTTCCGGCGTTAAGTTATTTTATTTTCTCGGGTTCGGGTTTTTGTCTCCATGTGTTGTTGTCGTTGTCATGCATCTCATATCATGTCATCATGTGCATTGCATTTGCATACGTGTTCATCTCATGCATTCGAGCATTTTCCCCGTTGTCTGTTTTGCATTCCGACGCTTCGTTCTCCTCCGGTGGTCATTTCTACCTTTCTTTCATGTGTGGGGATTAAACATTTCTGGATTGGACCGAGACTTGTCAAGCGGCCTTGGTTTACTACCGGTAGACCGCCTGCCAAGTTTCGTACCATTTGGACTTCGTTTGATACTCCAATAGTTAACCGAGGGACCAAAAAGGCCTCGTGTGTGTTGCAGCCCAACACCCCTCCAAGTTGGCCCAAAACCCACCAAAACCCTCTCCATCATCTAGAGCGTTCTATCACGATCGCGTGGCCGAAAACCGCACCTCATTTGGACTCTCCTAGCTCCCTCAATGCCTATATAAAGACCCCTCCTCGAAAATCCCGGATCCCCTCCATCCCTAACCCTAGATCCACCCCTCGCGCCGCGCCGGACACGTCCGGTCCGGCAGGACACATCCGCCGCCCCACCTGGGCCAATCCGCGCGTGCCACGTGGCGCCGCCCGTGCCCACATCGCCGCCTCCTCCGCTGGCCCGCCGTGGGCCCCCGCGGCCCAGTCGCGTGCCCCGCCGCCCGGGTCCTCCCGCGTCGCTTCCTCCCCGACTTCGGCCGCCGCGCCGCCGCACCAGCAGCCGCCGCCTCGCCGCTCCACCGCACGCCCAGCCGCCACCTCGCCGCTCCACCGCGTGCCCGGCCGTCGCCGACCCCGCCGGACCTCGCCTGCATGCCGCCCCAACGCAGCAAGCCCCTCCCCGCTCTGGCCGACTTCTCCTCCGGCGGCCCCAACGATTTTCCGGCGAACCTCATAAAGCGTGTCACCGGATCCAGATCTGGAGATTGGATCGGTTGACTCTTTACCCGAAACCCTAATTATTTGCTAATGTTCATCGCATCGTAACTTTGCATCCGTAGCTCCGTTTTGGGCATATAGCATATCAAAATGTTCATCTCAGAGAGCACATCATTTCATCTCATTGCATCATTTTCATTTGAGTTGATCATTTCATCTCATTGCATCCACTTGCTTATCATGCCTCCCAAATTGCCATGTCAAACCTCTAACCCACCATGTCCTAGCAAACCGTTGATTGGCTATGTTACCACTTTGCTCAGCCCCTCTTATAGCGTTGCTAGTTGCAGGTGAAGATTGGAGACCGTTCCTTGTTGGAACATTTTTTTAGTTGTTGGGATATCATTATATTGCCTTGTTATCTTAATGCATCTATATACTTGGTAAAGGGTGGAAGGCTCGGCCTCTCGCCTAGTGTTTTGTTCCACTCTTGCCGCCCTAGTTTCCGTCATATCGGTGCTATGTTCCCGGATTTTGCGTTCCTTACGCGGTTGGGTGATAATGGGAACCCCTTGATAGTTCGCCTTGATTAAAGCTTTTCCAGCAATGCCCAACCTTGGTTTTACCATTTGCTACCTAGCCTCTTTTTCCCTTGGGTTTCCGGAGCCCGAGGGTCATCTTATTTTTAAGCCCCCCTGGGCCAGTGCTCCTCTGAGTGTTGGTCCAAACTAGAGTCCTGTGCAACGCCCCCTCGGGGAAACTCGAGGTTTGGTTTTAGTTGTATGGAGAGCTCATCTGAGTGTGCCCTGAGGACGAGATATGTGCAGCTCCTATCGGGATTTGTCGGCACATTCGGGCGGTGTTGCTGGATTTGTTTTAACCTGTCGAAGTGTCTTGTAGAACCGGGGTACCGAGTCTGATCGGAATGTCTCGGGGGAAGGTCTATTCCTTCGTTGACCGTGAGTGCTTATCATGGGCTACGTTGGGACTCCCCTGCAGGGATTTGAACTTTCGAAAGCCGTGCCCGCGGTTATGGGCAGATGGGAATTTGTTAATGTCCGGTTGTAGATAACTTGAACCTTAACTTAATTAAAATGAATCAACTGTGTGAGTTGCCGTGATAGTCTCTTCTCGGCGGAGTCTGGGAAGTGAACACGGTGTTGGAGTAATGCTTGCCGCAGGTTGCTCTCTAGTTACTCGTTCGCGCTTTGCCTCCTCTTCTCGCTCTCTTTTGCGAACAGGTTAGCCACCATATATGCTAGTCGCTTGCTGCAACTCCACATATATTACCTTGCCTTACCTATAAGCTTATATAGTCTTGATCCCGAGGGTGCGAGATTAATGAGTCCCTGTGGCTCACAGATTACTTCCAAACCAGATGCAGGGCCTGATGATTCCGTTCCAGATGATGCCCTTGAGCTCAAGTGGGAGTTCGACGAGGACTCACGCCGATACTACGTGTCTTTCCCTGATGATCAGTAGTGGTGCCCAGTTGGGGTGATCGAGACCGTGTCGCATGTTGGGTTGTTCTTTTATTTTGGCGCCGTAGTCGGGCCATGAGTGTTTGATTGATGTAAAGCTATTTATGTACTTTGATTGACGTGGTGAGTGTAAGCCAACTATGTATCTCCCCTTTTATTATCTATATTACATGGGATGTTGTGAAGATTGCCTAACTTGCGACATTGCTTTCAATGCGGTTATGTCTCTAAGTCGTGCCTCGACACGTGGGAGCTATAGCCGCATCAAGGGCGTTACATAGCGCCTGGGTATTTGATACCGGTTCTGTTGCTAATAGTTGCAACTCGAAATAGGGGCTACGGATTGGCTAAGGTCGAGGTGACGATGCGCATGGGAAATGGTTCCAAAGTCGATGTGATCGTCGTCGACACGCTACCTCTACATTTACCTTCGAGATTAATTTTAGACCTGAATAATTGTTATTTGGTGCCAGCGTTAAGCATGAACATTATATCTGGATCTTGTTTAATGCGAGACGGTTATTCATTTAAATCAGAGAATAATGGTTGTTCTATTTATATGAGTAATATCTTGATAGTAGTGATACACATATTCATAGTATTGAAGCCAAAAGATATAAGTTTAATAATGATAGTGCAACTTATTTGTGGCACTACCGTTTAGGTCATATTGGTGTAAAGCACATGAAGAAACTCCATGCTGATGGGCTTTTGGAATTACTTGATTATGAATCACTTGATGCTTGCGAACCATGCCTCATGGGCAAGATGACTAAGACCCCATTCTCCGGAACAATGGAATGAGCAATAGACTTATTGGAAATAATACATACTGATGTATGCGGTTCAATGAGTGTTGATGCTCGTGGTGGGTATTGTTATTTTCTGACCTTCACAGATGATTTGAGCAAATATGGGTATATCTACTTGATGAAACATAAGTCTGAAACATTTGAAAAGTTCAATGAATTTGAGAGTGAAGTAGAAAATCATCATAACAAGAAAATTAAGTTTCTATGATCTGATCGTGGTGGTGAATATTTGAGTTATGAGTTTGGTCTTCATTTGAAACAATGCGTAATAGTTTCGCAACTCACGCCACCTGGAACACCACAGCGTAATGGTGTGTCCGAACATCGTAACCGCACTTTATTAGATATGGTGCGATCTATGATGTCTCTTACTGATTTACCACTATCGTTTTGGGGTTATGCTTTAGAGAAGGCTGCATTCACGCTAAATAGGGCACCATCGAAATCCATTGAGACGACACCATATGAACTGTGGTTTGGCAAGAAACCCAAGTTGTCGTTTCTTAAAGTTTGGGGATGTGATGCTTATGTAAAAAAGCTTCAACCTGATAAGCTCGAACCCAAAACAGAGAAATGTGTCTTCATAGGATACCCAAAGGAGACTGTTGGGTACACCTTCTATCACAGATCCAGAGCAAGATATTCGTTGCTAAGAATGGATCCTTTCTAGAGAAGGAGTTTCTCTCGAAAGAAGTGAGTGGGAGGAGAGTAGAACTTGCTGGGGTAATTATACCTGCTCCCTTATTGGAAAGTAGTTCATCACATAAATTAGTTCCAATGATTTCTACACCAATTAGTGAGGAAGCTAATGATGATGATCATGAAACTTCTGATCAAGTTACTACCGAACCTCATAGGTCAACCAGAGTAAGATCTGCACCAGAGTGGTACGGTAATCCTGTTCTGGAGGTCATGTTACTTGACCATGACGAACCTACGAACTATGAGGAAGCGATGATGAGCCCAGATTTCGCAAAATGGCTTGAGGCCATGATAGGTCTCCAATGTATCTATAATTTTTTATTGTTCCATGCTATATTATATCCTGTTTTAGACATTACTGGGCTTTATTATACACTTTTATATTATTTTTGGGACTAACTTATTAACCGAAGGCCCAGCCTAGAATTGCTGTTTTTTGCCTATTTCAGAGTTTCGCGGAAAAAGAATATCAAACGGAATCCAAATGGAATGAAACCTTCAGGAACGTGATTTTCGGAACGAACATGATCCAGAGGACTTGGACCCTACATCAAGAAATCAACCACGTGGGGTCGACGTTGCTCCACCGACATACTTGTTCCTCCTATATATACCTACGTACCCCCAAACTACCAGATACTGAGCCAAAACCCTAATTCCACCACCGTAACTTTCTGTATCCGTGAGATCCCATCTTGGGGCCTTTTCCGGAGCTCCGCCGGAGGGGGCATCGATCACGGAGGGCTTCTACATCAACACCATAGCCTCTCCGATGAAGTGTGAGTATTTTACTTCAGACCTTCGGGTCCATAGTTATTAGCTAGATGACTTATTCTCTCTTTTTGGATCTCAATACAAAGTTCTCCCCCTCTCTTATGGAGATCTATTCGATGTAATCTTCTTTTGCGGTGTGTTTTTGAGACCGATGAATTGTGGGTTTATGATAAAGTTTATCTATGAACAATATTTGAATCTTCTCTGAATTCTTTTATGTATCATTGGTTATCTTTGCAAGTCTCTTCAAATTATCAGTTTGGTTTGGCCTACTAGATTGATCTTTCTTGCAATGGGAGAAGTGCTTAGCTTTGGGTTCAATCTTGCGGTGTCCTTTCCCAGTGACAGTAGGGGCAGCAAGGCATGTATTGTAGTGTTGCCATCGAGGATAACAAGATGGGGTTTATTTCATATTGCATGAGTTTATCCCTCTACATAATGTCATCTTGCTTAAAGCGTTACTCTGTTCTCTTGAACTTAATACTCTAGGTGCATGTTGGATAGCGGTCGATGTGTGGAGTAATAGTAGTAGATGCAGGCAGGAGTCGGTCTACTTGTCTCGGACGTGATGCCTATATACATGATCATACCTAGATATTCTCATAACTATGCTCAATTCTGTCAATTGCTCAACAGTAATTTGTTTACCCACCATAATACTTATGCTCTCGAGAGAAGCCACTAGTGAAACATATGCCCCCCGGGTCTATTTTCCATCATATTAATCTTCCATCAACAAGCTATTTCCTTTTCCATTTATTTTGCTTTCTTTACTTTGCACCTTTATCATAAAAATACCAAAAATATTATCTTATCAGATCTCTCTTTCGTAAGTGACCATGAAGGGATTGACAACCCCTTTATTGCGTTGGTTGCGAGGATTTTATTTGTTTGTGTAGGTGCGAGGGAATCGTGCGTGGCCTCCTACTGGATTGATACCTTGGTTCACAAAAACCGAGGGAAATACTTACGCTACTTTGCTGCATCACCCTTTCCTCTTCAAGGGAAAACCAACGCAGTGCTCAAAAGGTAGCAAGGATTTCTGGCACCGTTGCTGGGGAGTATATGCAAAAGTCAACATACCAAGTACCCATCACAAACCCTTATCTCCCGCATTACATTATTTGCCATTTGCCTCTCGTTTTCCTCTACCCCACTTCACCCTTGCAATTTTATTCGCCCTCTCTCTCCGTACTCCTTCTCTTTCTCTATTTGCCTCTTTTTGCCCGTCTCTTGTTTGCTTGTGTGTTGGATTGCTTGCTTGTCACAATGGCTCAACATAATACCAAATTGTGTGATTTTACTAATACCAACAACAATGATTTTATTATCACTCCAATTGCTCCTCTTACCGATGCTGAATCTTGTGAAATTAATGCTGCTTTGTTGAATCTTGTCATGAAAGATCCGTTTTCCGGCCTTCCTAGTGAAGATGCCGCTACCCATCTAAACAACTTTGTTTATTTGTGTGATATGCAAAATAAGAAAGATGTGGATAATGATATTGTTAAATTGAAGCTATTTCCTTTCTCGCTTAGAGATCATGCTAAAGCTTGGTTTTCGTCTTTGCCTAAAAATAGTATTGATTCGTGGAACAAGTGCAAAGATGCTTTTATCTCTAAGTATTTTCCTCCCGCTAAGATCATCTCTCTTAGAAACGATATCATGAATTTTAAGCAACTTGATCATGAACATGTTGCACAAGCTTGGGAGAGGATGAAATTAATGATACGTAATTGCCCTACACATGGTTTGAATTTATGGATGATTATACAAAAAAATTATACCGGATTGAATTTTGCTTCTAGAAATCTTTTAGATTCGGACGTGGGAGGCACTTTTATGGAAATCACTTTGGGAGAAGCTACTAAACTCCTAGATAATATTATGGTTAATTATTCTCAATGGCACACTGAAAGATCTACCAATAAGAAAGTGCATGCGATAGAAGAAATTAATGTTTTGAGCGGAAAGATGGATGAACTTATGAAATTATTTGCTAATAAAAGTGTTTCTTCTGATCCTAATGATATGCCTTTGTCTACTTTTATTGAGAATAATAATGAATCTATGGATGTGAATTTTGTTGGTAGGAATAATTTTGGTAAGAACGCGTATAGAGGAAACTTTAATCCTAGGCTGTATCCTAGTAATTCCTCTAATAATTATGGTAATTCCTACAACAATTCTTATGGAAATTTTAATAATATACCCTCTGATTTTTAATCTAATATTAAAGAATTTATTACTTCGCAAAAGAATTTCAATGCTTTGATTGAAGAAAAATTGCTTAAGATTGATGAGTTGGCTAGGAACATTGATAGAATTTCTCTTGTTGTTGATTCTTTAAAACTCAGATCTATTACACCTAAGCATGATATCAATGAGTCTCTCAAAGCCATTAGAATTTCCATGATGAGTGCAAAGAAAGAACCGCTAGGATGCGTGCTAAGAAAGATTGCTTTATAAAAGCGTGTTCTTCTAGTTTCCATGGTAATAAAGATGAAGATCTAAAAGTTATTGATGTGTCCCATATTAAATCTTTGTTTTGCAATATGAATCTTGATAATGATGGGACTGAATATGATCCACCTTTACCTAGAAGGCGTTCCAAAAATTCGGAGTCTTTAGATCTTGATGCTAAAATTGTTAAAAGTGGGATTGAAGAGGTCAAAACTTTAAATATCAATGAACCCATTATTTTGGATTCAAGGAATTTAATTATGATAATTGCTATTTGATAGATTGTATTTCCTTGTTACAATCCGTGCTAAATTCTCCTCATGCTTATAGTCAAAATAAAGCCTTTACCAAACATATCGTTGATGCTTTGATGCAATCTTATGAAGAAAAACTTGAGTTAGAAGTTTCTATGCCTAGAAAACTTTATGATGAGTGGGAACCTACTATTAAAATTAAAATTAAAGATCATGAATGCTATGATTTGTGTGATTTGGGTGCTAGTGTTTCCACGATTCCAAAGACTTTGTGTGATTTGCTAGGTTTCCGTGATTTTGATGATTGCTCTTTAAACTTGCACCTTGCGGATTCAACTATTAAGAAACCAATGGGAAGAATTAATGATGTTCTTATTTTTGCAAATATAAATTATGTGCCCGTAGATTTTAGTGTTCTTGACATATATTGCAATCCTTCATGTCCTATTATTCTTGGTAAACCTTTACTTAGAATGATTGGTGCAATTATTGATATGAAGGAAGGGAATATTAGATTCCAATTTCCGTTAAGGAAAGGCATGGAACACTTCCCTAGAAAGAAAATTAAATTACCATATGAATCTATTATGAGATCCACTTATGGATTGCCTACCAAAGATGGCAATACCTAGATCTATCCATGCTTTTATGCCTAGCTAGGGGCGTTAAATGATAGCGCTTGTTGGGAGGCAATCCAATTTTATTTTTATTCCTTGCTTTTTTTCTCCTGTTTAGTAATAAATAATTTATCTAGCCTCTGTTTTGGTTGTGTTTTTTGTGTTTAATTAGTGTTTTTTCCAAGTAGAACCGTTGGGAAGACTTGGGAAAAGTCTTTTTAATCTTGCTGTAAAAAATAGAAACTTTAGTGCTCACGAGAATTGCTGCCATTTTTATTTGGAAAGTGCTATTTAGTTAATTCTTTTTGAATATGATTAATAGATAAATTCCTCACATCCATAAATTTATTTTAGAATTTTTGGGATTCCATAACTTGCGTTAGCTACAGATTGCTACAGACTGTTCTGTTTTTGACAGATTCTGTTTTTCGTGTGTTGTTTGCTTATTTTGATGAATCTATGGCTAGTAAAATAGTTTATAAACCATATAGAAGTTGGAATACAGTAGGTTTAGCACCAATATAAATAAATAATGAGTTCATTACAGTACCTTGAAGTGGTGTTTTTTTTCTTTCGCTAACGGAGCTCACGAGATTTTCTACTTTAAGTTTTGTGTTGTGAACTTTTCATGTTTTGGGTGAAAAATTTGATGGATTATGGAACAAGGATTGGCAAGAGCCTAAGCTTGGGGATGCCCATGGCACCCCAATATAATCTAAGTACACCTAAAATCCCAAGCTTGGGGATGCCCCGGAAGGCATCCCCTCTTTCGTCTACTTCCATTGGTAACTTTACTTGGAGCTATATTTTTATTCACCACATGATATGGGTTTTGCTTGGAGCGTATTGTATTATTTGAGTCTTTATTTGTTAGTTTTCCACAATTATCCTTGCTGTACACACCTTTTGAGAGAGACACACATGATTTGGAAATTGTTAGAATACTCTATGTGCTTCACTTATATCTTTTGAGTTATATAGTTTTTGCTCTAGTGCTTCACTTATATCTTTTAGGGCACGATGGTAGATTTGTTTTATAGAAATTACTGTTCTCTCATGCTTCACTTAGATTATTTGAAGAGTCCTACAAAATAGCATGGTAATTTGATTTAATTATGTTAGGCATTCAAGATTAAGAAAAAAAATTTATGAGTGTGTTGAATACTATGAGAAGTTTGATACTTGATAACTGTTTTAAGATATGGAGATGGTGATATTAGAGTCGTGCTATTTGAGTAGTTGTGAATTTGAGAAATGCGTGTGTTAAAGTTTGTGATTCCTGTAGCATGCACGTATGGTGAACCATTATGTGAAGAAGTTGGAGCATGAATTATTTATTGATTGTCTTCCTTATGAGTGGCGGTTGGGGACGAGCGATGGTCTTTTCCTACCAGTCGATCCCCCTAGGTGCATGCGCGTAGTACTTTGCTTCGATAACTAATAGATTTTTGCAATAAGTATGTGAGTTCTTTATGACTAATGTTGAGTCCATGGATTATACGCACTCTCACCCTTCCACCATTGCTAGCCTCTCTAATACCACGCACCTTTCGCCGGTATCATGCACCCACCATATACCTTCCTCAAAACAGCCACCATACCTAGCTATCATGGCATTTCCATAGCCATTCCGAGATATATTGCCATGCAACTTTCCACCGTTCCATTTATTATGACACACTCCATCATTGTCATATTGCTTTGCATGATCATGTAGTTGACATTGTATTTGTGGCAAAGCCACCGCTCATAATTCTTTCATACATGTCACTCGTGCATCATTGCATATCCCGGTACACCACCGGAGGCATTCACATAGAGTCATATTTTGTTCGAAGTATTGAGTTGTAATTGTTGGGTTGTAAGTAAATAAAAGTGTGAGACTCCTTTCCTCACTTGGGACAATGCTCTAAAAATGATGATCATCACACTTTTATTTACTTACACTTGTGCTTCAAGTCGGGATGAGACTCCGGACTAAATAAAAAAAGGCCATAAAAAGAGAAAAGGCCCAAATAAAAAAATGAGAGAAAAAGAGAGAAGGGACAATGCTACTATCCTTTTTCCACACTTGTGCTTCAAAGTAGCACCATGATCTTCATGATAGAGAGTCTCCTATGTTATCACTTTCATATACTAGTGGGAATTTTTCATTATAGAACTTGGCTTGTATATTCCAATACTAGGCTTCCTCAAAATGCCCTAGGTCTTTGTGAGCATGCGAGTTGGATGCACACCCACTTAGTTCTTTTTGTTGAGCTTTCATATACTTATAGCTCTAGTGCATCTGTTCCATGGCAATCCCTACTCACTCACATTGATATCTATTAATGGGTATCTCCATAGCCCGTTGATACACCTAGTTAATGTGAGACTATCTTCTCCCTTTTGTCTTCTCCACAAGCACCATTCTATCCCACATATAGTGCTATGTCCATGGCTCACGCTCATGTATTGCGTGAAGATTGAAAAAGTTCGAGAACACCAAAAGTATGAAACAATTGCTTGGCTTGTCATCAGGGTTGTGCATGATTTAAATACTTTGTGTGGTGAAGATGGAGCATAGCTAGACTATATGATTTTGTAGGGATAACTTTCTTTGGCCATGTTATTTTGAAGAGACATAATTGCTTAGTTAGTATGCTTGAAGTATTATTATTTCTATGTCAATATTGAACTTTTCTCTTCAATCTTTCGGATCTGAATATTCATACCACAATTAAGAGAATTACATTGAACTTATGCCAAGTAGCATTCCACGTCAAAAATTCTGTTTTTATCATTTACCTACTCGAGGACGAGCAGGAATTAAGCTTGGGGATGCTTGATACGTCTCCAACGTATCTATAATTTTTGATTGTTCCATGCTATATTATATCCTGTTTTGGACATTATTGGGCTTTATTATACACTTTTATATTATTTTTGGAACTAACCTATTAACCGGAGGCCCAGCCCAGAATTGTTGTTTTTTGCCTATTTCAGAGTTTCGCAGAAAAAGAATATCAAACGGAGTCCAAACGGAATGAAACCTTCGGGAACGTGATTTTCGGAACAAACATGATCCAGAGGACTTGGAACCTACGTCAAGAAATCAACCAAGAGGGCACGAGGTAGGGGGCGCGCCTACCCCCCCCCCCCGCCACAGGCCTGCACCCTCGTGGGGCCCACGTTGCTCCACCGACATACTTCTTCTTCCTATATATACCTACGTACCCCCAAACTACCAGATATTGAGCCAAAACTCTAATTCCACCACCGTAACTTTCTGTATACATGAGATCCCATCTTGGGGCCTTTTCCGGAGCTCTGACGGAGGGGGCATCGATCACGGAGGGCTTCTACATCAACACCATAGCCTCTCCGATGAAGTGTGAGTAGTTTAGTTCAGACCTTCGGGTCCATAGTTATTAGCTAGATGGCTTCTTCTCTCTTTTTGGACCTTAATACAAAGTTCTCCCCCTCTCTTGTGGAGATCTATTCGATGTAATCTTCTTTTGCAGTGTGTTTGTTGAGACCGATGAATTGTGGGTTTATGATCAAGTTTATCTATGAACAATATTTGAATCTTCTCTGCATTCTTTTATTTATGATTGGTTATCTTTGCAAGTCTCTTCGAATTATCAGTTTGGTTTGGCCTACTAGATTGATCTTTCTTGCAATGGGAGAAGTGCTTAGCTTTGGGTTCAATCTTGCGGTGTCCTTTCCCAGTGACAGTAGGGGCAGCAAGGCACGTATTGTATTGTTGCCATCGAGGATAACAAGATGGGGTTTATTTCATATTGCATGAGTTTATCCCTCTACATCATGTCATCTTGCTTAAAGCGTTACTCTATTCTCTTGAACTTAATACTCTAGGTGCATGCTGGATAGTCGTCGATGTGTGAAGTAATAGTAGTAGATGCATGTCGGATGTGGGGTTCCGGCAAACCCTTAAGGTTCGAACACTGGGGTGCGCGCGAAGTCTTTTCCTCCCACCTATCTACGTCGTAGCTCGCTAAGATCTCGCGGACGAACTTGACGAACTCGCAACACGGAAAGACACTAGATTTATACTGGTTCGGGCCACCGTTGTGGTGTAATACCCTACTCCAATGTGGTGGTTGTGGATTGCCTCTTGGGCTGATGATGAACAATACAAGGGGAAGAACAGCCTCTTGAGGGTGAGGTGTTCTCGTGCTTGGCTAACTTGTGTGTGGGGGGGGGATGATATCCTCAACCCCTCTCTCTCTATCTCTTTGTCGTCCCTCCTCTCTGGTGTTGGCTAACTCTACTTATATAGGCCCTGGTCCTCTTCCCAAATATTGAGCAGGAAGGGAGCCAACAACGACGGGCTAATTTGAAGGGGGATAGCTAGTACAAGCCATCCTAACAAAAGTGGTCTTCGCCTACCAAAGGCTTTGGTGGTGACGCCGTCTTGGGCTCCATGATGACCTCCGTCTTGCCGTCCTTCTAGTCTTGGTCTTGTTGCACCAAAATGGCAACCTTTGCCTGATGCCTCGGTACTCCTCGCCTGCGCTGGTCTCCTTAGCACCAAAGAGGAAACAAGGAATCTGCGCGCGCTGGCGCCCGCCTGGTGTCGATCATCATGGCTCACGTCATGAGAGCCTCGTGAGGTTTGCCTCGCCTTGACATCTCCGCTCCTCGTGAGCCTTCCCGACTAGGCCACTCCAGAGGAAGTCTTGTGTCATCCGCCTCACAAGGCTTGGCCCCTCGCGAGGGTCTTGGATGCCTCGTTGATGAAGATCGGCCGTATGGCCTGCTGGCTTAGCCATGCCGCGGGCCGCAGGTAGGCAAGCCTGGGGACCCCTGTTCCCAGGACGCTGACAGTAGCCCTCAGGCCCAAGGTGCGCTCGGGCTTGGCTACGCGGTGAAGCCAAGGGTCAAGTAAGGAGCACCGCGGGCCCCAAAAGCCTGCTGCCTCAGTTGACGCGTGGCGGTTGATTGGACGTGGGCGTCTCCGCTTCCCCACGCTGCCCTTGAATCCACCTAGCTATGCGGCCCTCGCCTCTTACACAGTTATTCTTCCTTCGTCGCGCCTGGCTCTTCCAATCTCCCTGCTTCCTCGAGGCCCTGCTCCATCCCCCCAATCTGACTTTTGCTCCGCCTGGTTCACCGCCATGACGCCGAAACGAGCCGAGAAGGGGAAGAAACCTTTGTCCTTGCCAACTGCGCCTCCATCCTTCGAGCCGGCGCTCGGCCAGCCCCGTGTGCTCAACGACAAGGCCATGGACAAGGTGCGCCCCATGCTTGCCTCCAGTTTCAACGAGTGGGGAGCGATGACAGCTTGGCCCACGTCTCGCACTCGCATGGCTTGGGTAGTCACCGAGGTTCCGATCTTCATTGAGGCCCTCTAGGCTGGCCTGATTCCTCCCTTCTCTGCCTTCTTCAACGCGGTGCTCGAGCACTATCAGATCCACATGCTCCATCTCGACCCTCAATCTGTGACCCTTCTTGACGTCTTCACCTTCTTGTGCGAGGCCATGGTGGGCATCGCTCCTTCCGTGGTAGTCCTCCACTGCTTCTTCTTGTTGCATCTCACCGATCCCCGGCAGAGCTCGGGGTGCGTGGGCTTCCAGGCCGTTGCTGCGACGGCAGGCGCGGGGATCTACTTCGAGCTTCCTTCATCCACGAGTGAGTTTCGTACACGATGGGTGTTTATTGACGCCGGCGTGCTCAACCCTCTGCTCCAAGCTCCGGTGGGGCCTGCTATTCCAAACTCTGGCTGGGGTCATCAGAAGCTCACGAGCCCCTGCCTTGCTCCCGCCTGGGCTAGGCTGAGGTGGTTGAAGGACCTCGGCGTGACTGCGCCCATGGTGGTGAGGGAGTTCGTCAGGCGTCGAGTTGCTCCACTTCAGCGCCACTCCCACCCGATGTGGGACTTGCTCCGCAGCCAGGACAACATGAGGTTTCAGGAGGAGGTGATGACCCACAAGTATAGGGGATCTATCGTGGTCCTTTCGATAAGTAAGAGTGTTGAACCCAACGAGGAGTAGAAGGAAATGATAAGCGATTTCCAGCAAGGTATTCTCTGCAAGTACTGAAACAAGTGGTAACAGATAGTTTTGTGATAGGATAATTTGTAACGAGCAACAAGTAACAAAAGTAAATAAAGTGCAGCAAGGTGGCCCAATCCTTTTTGTAGCAAAGGACAAGCTTGGACAAACTCTTATATAGAGAAAAGCTCTCCCGAGGACACATGGGAATATCGTCAAGCTAGTTTTCATCACGTTCATATGATTTGCGTTCGGTACTTTGATAATTTGGTATGTGGGTGGACCGGTGCTTGGGTACTATCCTTACTTGGACAAGCATCCCACTTATGATTAACCTCTATTGCAAGCATCCGCAACTACAACAAAAGTATTAAGGTAAACCTAACCATAGCATGAAACATATGGATCCAAATCAGCCCCTTATGAAGCAACGCATAAACTAGGGTTTAAGCTTCTGTCACTCTAGCAACCCATCATCTACTTATTACTTCCCAATGCCTTCCTCTAGGCCCAAACAATGGTGAAGTGTTATGTAGTCGATGTTCACATAACACCACTAGAGGAGAGACAACATACATCTCATCAAAATATCGAACGAATACCAAATTCACATGACTACTAATAGCAAGACTTCTCCCATGTCCTCAGGAACAAACGTAACTACTCACAAAGCATATTCATGTTCATAATCAGAGGGGTATTAATATGCATATAGGATCTGAACATATGATCTTCCACCAAATAAACCAACTAGCATCAACTACAAGGAGTAATTAACACTACTAGCAACCTACTAGTACCAATCCCGGACTTGGAGACAAGAATTGGATACAAGAGATGAACTAGGGTTTTGAGAGGAGATGGTGCTGATGAAGATGTTGATGGATATTACCCTCTCCCGATGAGAGGAGCATTGGTGATTACGATGGCGATGATTTCCCCCTCTCGTAGGGAAGTTTCCCCGGCAGAACAGCTCCACCAGAGCCCTAGATTGGTTCCGCCAAGGTTCCACCCCATATAACAGAATATGGCCACCGGAGGGCCACCAGGGGGCCCACGAGGTAGGGGCACGCCCGGGGGTAGGGCGTGCCCTCCATCCTCGTGGGCAGGGTGTGGCCCCCCTGGTGAACTTCTTGCGCTCAATATTTATTATATATTCTGAAAACGTCTTCCGTGAAGTTTCAGGACTTTTGGAGCTGTGCAGAATAGGTCTCTAATATTTGCTCCTTTTCCAGCCCAGAATCCCAGCTGCCATGCAAAATGGACGTATCAACTCCCCCAAGCTTAGACCTAGCTTGTCCTCAAGCAAAAGCCGAAATCGAAAAATATGTCCACATGTTTGGAGATAGAGGTGTCGATAAAGATAAAATACGGACATGAGGGCATCATGATCATTCTTAGAACAGAAACTTATATAATTCTTGTCATATGATTTCTTATGCTAGAGTAATAATTCAATCACAATTGCAAGTATGAATCGTAAACTTCATTGAAAAGTAACAAACTATAATCTCAGTCATTGGAGCAATTGCAATTTCTCATAACATAGGAAATAGTCTATATATAAGAGCTTTTCAGCAAGTCCACATACTCAACTATCATATAGTCTTTCACAATTGCTGACACTCACGCAATACTTATGGATATGGAGTTTTAATCGGACACAGAGAAATATAGGGGCTTATAGTTTGGCTTCCCAACATTTTACCTCAAGGGTAATGTCAACAATAATAGTTCATGAAAACTCACATCCGATTAGCCATATATACCAGGATCTTACCAACATACCGTGCTTGCCAAAGGATAAAATGTGAAAAGGAAGGGTGAAGATCACCATGACTCTTATGCAAGGTAGGAGATAAAAGTAAAACACAGGCCCTTCATAGAGGGAAGCATAGGTTGTCATGCGCTTTTATGGTTGGATGCACAAAATCTTAATGCGAAAGGACGTCACTTTATATTGCCACTTGTGATATGGACCTTTATTATGCAGTTTGTCGGTTGTATTTCTTCCATGTCACACGATCGTATAAAGCTTATTTTCTCCCACACTAAGAAGTCATACATATTTAGAGAGCAACTTTTTATTGCTTGCACCGATGAAAATTACTTGGAGGATCTTACTCAATCCATAGGTAGGTATGGTGGACTCTTATGGACAAACTGGTTTAAGGGTATTTGGAAGCACAAGTAGTATCTCTACTTGGTGCGATGAATTTGGCTAGCATGAGGGGGAAAGGCAAGCTCAACCATGTTGAATGATCCATGACAATATAATTTATCTCAGATGTAAGAAAACATAACCCATTACGTTGTCTTCCTTGTCCAACGTCAACTCTTTAGCATGTCATATTTTAATGAGTGCTCACAATCATAAAAGATGTCCAAGATAGTATATTTATATGTGAAGACCTCTCTTTCTTTATTATTTCCTATTAATTGCAACGATGACTAAAACTATGTTTGTCAACTCTCAACAACTTTTATTCATCATACTTTTCTATGTGAGCTCATTACTCTCCATAAGATCCATATGATCTCTTTGTTTCCTTTTTTATTTATTTCTCTTTTCTTTTATTCACTTAAGATCATGGCAAAATAATCAAGCCCTTGACTCAACACTAATCTTTATTATATATAGCTCACAGACTCGATTACATAGAAGGATCATAAAGCAAAACTCACAACTAGATCAAACTAAAACTTTATTCTACTAGATCAAGATATTACCAAAAGGATCGAACTAAGAAAAACGGTAAAGATAAAAGTGATGGTGATACAATACCGGGGCACTCCCCCAAGCTTGGCAGTTGCCAAGGGGAGTGCCCATACCAGATGCTCAATTCTTCTTTGTTGGTGAAGAAGGTGGAGTTGTTGATGCTGGATAGCCGCATATCGAGCGTAGGAGGTCTTCTAACTTGCGGATAATGCCTTTGAGTGCGATGATATTCTGCTTCAACAAAATATTTTCACGTGTGAGATACTTATTTTGTATATGAGCTAGCTCAATCATCTTGAAAGCTTCGATCTCAGTTGGGGTAAGAAGATTGTGATCAAGTTGAAGGATGTCTTCTATTGCCGGAGCTTGGTCCTCTGTGGCTTTCTTGATCCCTTCATCCTTGTTGATCTCCATGGGTTCTTCCCTCTTCAGCTCTATCTTCATTAGCCAAGCATCGTTGCCCTCATGGTTGGAGGAGGAGGGAGACGACATAGTGCCTGGCCTTGACAACCCTGATAGAAAACAGCTCGAAACAAAGACAAGAGATATTTGCGTAATACAGGAGTCAAAACCCCTGGGAGATTATATAATGAATTTTTACCGGCCAAAATATGTATCGTGTAAGAAAACGGAGTCCGGAAAGTGCATGAGGTGCCCACGAGGTAGGGGGGCGCACCCAGGGGCTAGGCCGCGCCCTCCACCCTCGTGGAGGCCTCGTGTCTTTCCTGGACTGCTTCTTATTTTTCTATTTTTCTAAATATTCCAGAACGGAGAAATATTGCCTTAAAAACTGTTTTGGAGTCGGTTTACTTACCGTACCACATACCTATTCCTTTTCAGAGTCTGAAACGTTCCGGAAAGTGTCCCTTATGTATTCCTCTGGGGTTACGGTTTCAATAACATTGGTTTCAACATTTACGGGATTACCTGAGATATAATGTTTGATTCTTTGACCGTTCACCACCTTCGGATTTGTGCCTTCGAAGTTGTTGATTTTTATGGCATCGGAACGACAGACCTCCTCGATAACATAAGGACCTTCCCATTTAGAGAGAAGTTTTCCAGCAAAAAATCTTAAACGAGAGTTGTATAGCAATACATAATCACCTACATTAAACTCCCGCTTTTGTATCCTTTTATCATGCCATCTTTTAACTTTTTCTTTAAACAACTTGGCATTTTCATAGGCTTGGGTTCTCCATTCATCAAGTGAGCTAATATCAAATAACATCTTCTCATCGGCAAGTTTAAAATCATAATTGAGCTCTTTAATAGCCCAATATGCCTTGTGTTCTAGTTCGAGAGGTAAGTGACATGCTTTTCCATTCCATAGACCATTTTATACAGAGACATACCCATAGGATTTTTATATGCAGTTCTATAGGCCCATAATGCATCATCAAGTTTCTTGGACCAATTCTTTCTATACCTATTGACAGTCTTTTGCAAAATTAATTTGAGTTCTCTATTGCTCAATTCTACTTGACCACTAGACTGTGGGTGATAAGGGGATGCAATTCTATGATTCACATCATACTTAGCAAGCATTTTACGGAAAGCACCATGAATAAAATGTGAACCACCATTAGTCATTAAATATCTAGGGACTCCAAATCTTGGAAAAATAACTTCTTTAAGCATTTTAATAGAGGTGTTATGATCAACACTACTAGTTGGAATAGCTTCTACCCACTTAGTAACGTAATCAACAACAACTAAAATATGTGTATATCCATTAGAGGTAGGAAAAGGTCCCATATAGTCAAAGTCCCAAACATTAAATGGTTCAATAACGAGTGAATAGTTCATAGGCATTTCTTGACGTCTACTAATATTACCAATTCTTTGACATTCATCACAAGATAAGACAAACTTACGGGCATCCTTGAAGAGAGTAGGCCAATAAAAACCGGATTGCAATACCTTATGTGCAGTTCTATCTCCAGCATGGTGTCCTCCATAAGCTTCGGAGTGACACTTGCGTAGGATATGTTCATGTTCATGCTCAGGTACACAACGTCTAATAACACCATCTACTCCTTCTTTATAAATATGTGGGTCATCCCAAAAGTAATGCCTCAAATCATAGAAGAACTTTTTCTTTTGATGGTATGTGAAACTAGGTGGTATGAACTTAGCAACAATGTAATTAGCATACCATGGAGCAGTATGAGAAGCATTTATGACATTTAATTGCTCATCAGGAAAGCTATCATCAATAGGTAGTGGGTCATCAAGCACATTTTCTAACCTAGACAAGTTGTCTGCAACGGGGTTCTCAGCTCCCTTTCTATCAACAATATGTAAGTCAAATTCTTGTAGCAAGAGAACCCATCTAATAAGTCTAGGTTTAGCATCTTTCTTTTCCATACGATATTTAATAGCAGCATGATCAGTGTGAATAGTTACTTTAGAATCAACAATATAAGGTCTGAACTTATCACAAGCAAATACAACTGCCAAGAATTCTTTTTTAGTAGTAGCATAATTTCTTTGAGCATTGTCTAGGGTTTTACTAGCATATTGAATAACGTTTAATTTCTTATCAACTCTTTTCCCTAGAACAGCACCTACAACATAATCACTAGCATCACACATAATTTCAAAGGGTAAATTCCAATCAGGTGGTTGAACAAATAGGTGCAGAGATCAATGCTTTCTTAAGTATTTCAAATGCTTCTATACAATCATCATCAAAGACAAATGGTATATCTTTTTTTAATAAATTAGTCAGAGGCCGAGAAATTTTTGAGAAGTCCTTAATGAACCTCCTATAAAATCCAACATGACCAAGGAAACTTCTTATACCTTTGATGTCTTTGGGACATGGCATCTTCTCAATAGCATCAACCTTGGCTTTATCAACCTCAATACCTCTTTCAGAAACTTTGTGCCCCAAGATAATACCTTCATTAACCATAAAGTGGCACTTTTCCCAATTCAAGACAAGATTAGTTTCTTCACATCTTTGCAAAACTCAATCAAGGTTGCTCAAGCAATCATCAAAAGAAGATCCATAGACGGAGAAATCGTCCATGAAAACCTCACAAATGTTTTCACAAAAGTCAGAGAATATAGCCATCATGCATCTTTGAAAGGTAGGAGGTGCATTATGTAAACCAAAAGGCATACATCTATAAGCAAAAGTACCAAAAGGGCAAGTAAAAGTAGTCTTTGATTGATCTTTGGCTGACACAGGTATTTGAGAGAAACCAGAATAACCATCTAGAAAGCAAAAATGTGTATGTTTGGATAATCTTTCTAGCATTGATCAATAAAAGTTAAAGGGTAATGATCCTTTTTAGTGGCCTTATTTAATTTGCGGAAATCAATTACCATCCTATAACCTGTAATAATTCTTTGAGGAATCAATTCATCTTTATCATTAGGAACGACAGTAATACCTCCCTTCTTAGGGACACAATGGACAGGACTTACCCACTGACTATCAGCAACATGATAGATTATACCTGCCTCAAGGAGCTTTAGTATTTCCTTTCTTACCACTTCTTTCATTTTAGGATTCAGCCGTTGTTGATGATCATGAACTGGTTTAGCATCTTCTTCCAAATTTATTTTATGTTGACATAGAGTGGGACTAATGCCCTTAAGATCATCAAGCGTATATCCACTAGCAGCACGGTGCTTCTTCAGAGTTTTCAATAATCTCTCTTCTTCATGCTCTGAAAGGTTAGCACTAATAATAACAAGATATATCTTTTTCTCATCAAGTAAGCATATTTAAGAGTATCAGGCAACGGTTTAAGCTCAAACACGGGATCACCCTTGGGTGGAGGAGGATCCCCTAGGATTTCAACAGGCAAATTGTGTTTCAGAATAGGTTCCTGTTTAAAGAATACTTCATCTATTTCCCTTCTTTCATTCATAAACATATCATTTTCATGGTCTAGAAAATATTGTTCTAAAGGATCACTAGGAGGTACGACAATAGAAGCAAGACCAATAATTTCATCCTTACTAGCTAATTCTTCTTCATGGTCTTGTCTACTAAATTTAGAGAAATTAAATTCATGAGACATATCATCTAAACTGATAGTAACAACATCCTTTTTGCAATCTATCTTAGCATTAACAGTGTTTAAGAAGGGTCTACCAAATATAATGGGACAAAAGCTATCTTGTGGGGAACCAAGAACAAGAAAATTAGCAGGATATTTTGTTTTCCCACACAAGACTTCAACATCTCTAACAATTCCCATTGGTGAAATAGTATCTCTATTGGCAAGTTTAATTGTGACATCAATATCTTCTAACTCAAGAGGTGCAATATCATGCATAATTTCTCTATATAGGCTAATAGGTATTGCACTAACACTGGCACCCATATCACATAAACCATGATAACAATGATCTCCTATTTTAATAGAAATAACAGGCATGCCTACCACGGGTCTAGGTTATCTTTAGAACAAGGTTTAGCAATTCTAGCAGTTTCATCACAGAAATAAATAACATGCCCATCAATATTATCAGCCAAGAGATCTTTAACAATAGCAATATCAGGTTCAACTTTAATTTGCTCAGAAGGTGTATAAGTTTTAATATTGCTTTTACGAACCACAGTTGAAGCTTTAGCATGATCCTTTATCCTATCAGGGAAAGGTGGTTTCTCAACATAAGAAAGTAGGAACAATAGGATCATTATAAGTGATAGTCTTTTCTTCAACTTTAATAGGTGCAGCTACTTTTACTTCTATGGGAGGATGATATTTAAACCACTTCTCCTTGGGGAGATCAACATAAGTAGAGAAAGATTCACAGAAAGAAGCTACTATCTCAGAGTCAAGTCCATATTTAGTGCTAAATTTACGAAAAACATCGGTATCCATAAAAGATTTAACACAATCAAATTTAGGTGTCATACCAGACTCCTTACATTCATCGAGGTCCCAATCTTCAGAGTTGCATTTAATTATTTCCAATAAATCCCATTTAAATTCAATAGTCTTCTTCATAAAAGAGCCAGCATAAGAAGTATCGAGCATGGTGCGATTGTTGTCAGAAAGCCGAGCATATAAATTTTGAATAATCATCTCTCTTGAGAGCTCATGATTGGGGCATGAATATAACATTGATCTAAGCCTCCCCCAAGCTTGAGCGATGCTTTCTCCTTCGCGAGGCCAAAAATTATATATATATTTGCGATCACGATGAACAAGTTGCATAGGATAAAACTTCTGATGAAATTCCAATTTCAATTGTTTGTAGTTCCATGACCCCGTATCATCACATAGCCTATACCATGTTGATGCATCTCCCTTCAAATATAAAGGGAAGACCTTCTTCTTAACAACATCTCCGGGTACACCTGCAAGCTGAAATAATCCACAAACTTCATCCACATATATTAGGTATTCATCAGGATGCATTGTTTCGTCTCCTGCAAAAGGATTATCTAGCAGTTTTTCTATCATACCCGAAGGAATTTCAAAGCAGACATGTTCATTTTTAGTAGGTTGCGGAGTAACTCTTTGCCCTACTGGTCGGGGTGAAGATATCCCAAACAAGCCCCTCAGAGGATTACTTTCCATAATAACAAGTGACAGAAAATTTCAGCACACTATATAAATTTTTCCTTACCAAATTCCACCTACCAAAGGCGCTTCACTCCCCGGCAATGGCGCCAGAAAAGAGTCTTGATGACCCACAAGTATAGGGGATCTATCATAGTCCTTTCGATAAGTAAGAGCGTCGAACCCAACGAGGAGTAGAAGGAAATGATAAGCGGTTTCCAGCAAGGCATTCTCTGCAAGTACTGAAACAAGTGGTAACAGATAGTTTTGTGATAGGATAATTTGTAGCGAGCAACAAGTAACAAAAGTAAATAAAGTGTAGCAAGGTGGCCCAATCCTTTTTGTAGCAAAGGACAAGCCTGGACAAACTCTTATATAGAGAAAAATGCTCCCGAGGACACATGGGAATATCGTGAAGCTAGTTTTCATCACGTTCATATGATTTGTGTTCGGTACTTTGATAATTTGGTATGTGGGTGGACCGGTTCTTGGGTACTGTCCTTACTTGGACAAGCATCCAACTTATGATTAACCTCTATTGCAAGCATCTGCAACTACAACAAAAGTATTAAGGTAAACCTAACCATAGCATGAAACATATGGATCCAAATCAGCCCCTTACGAAGCAACGCATAAACTAGGGTTTAAGCTTTTGTCACTCTAGCAACCCATCATCTACGTATTACTTCCCAATGCCTTCCTCTAGGCCCAAACAATGGTGAAGTGTTATGTAGTCGACGTTCACATAACACCACTAGAGGAGAGACAACATACATCTCATCAAAATATCGAACGAATACCAAATTCACATGACTACTAATAGCAAGACTTCTCCCATGTCCTCAGGAACAAACGTAACTACTCACAAAGCATATTAATATTCATAATCAGAGGGGTATTAATATGCATATAGGATCTGGACATATGATCTTCCACCAAATAAACCAACTAGCATCAACTACAAGGAGTAATTAACACTACTAGCAACCTACTAGTACCAATCTCGGACTTGGAGACAAGAATTGGATACAAGAGATGAACTAGGGTTTTGAGAGGAGATGGTGTTGATGAAGATGTTGATGGTTTCCCCCTCCTGGAGGGAAGTTTCCCTGGCAGAACAGCTCCGCCAGAGCCCTAGATTGGTTCCGCCAAGCTCCGCCTCGTGGCGGCGGAGTTTCGTCCGAAAAGACGGCTTATGATTTTTTTTCCCATCGAAAGACTTCATATAGCAGAAGATGGCCACCGAAGGGCCACCAGGGAGCCCACGAGGTAGGGGGGCGCGCCTAGGGGGGTAGGGCGCGCCCCCACCCTCGTGGGCAGGGTGTGGCCCCCTGGTGAACTTCTTGCGCTCAATATTTATTATATATTCTGAAAACGTCTTCCATGAAGTTTCAGGACTTTTGGAGCTATGCAGAATAGGTCTCTAATATTTGCTCCTGTTCCAGCCCAGAATCTCAGCTGCCGGCTGATAACCCACAAGTATAGGGGATCAATTGTGGCCACTTTCGATAAGTAAGAGTGTCGAACCCAACGAGGAGCTAAAGGTAGAACAAACATTCCCTCAAGTTCTATCGACCACCGATACAACTCTACGCACGCTTGACGTTCGCTTTACCTAGAACAAGTATGAAACTAGAAGTACTTTGTAGGTGTTGTTGGATAGGTTTGCAAGGTAATAAAGAGTACGTAAAAAAAAGTAGGGGTTGTTTAAGTAAAGACACAATAAAGAATATATAGCGAGTGTGGAAAAGTGGTGGTAGGAGTTGTGAAATTGCACCTAAGCAATTGACTACTTTACTAGATCGATAGCAAGTATTATGTGGGAGAGGCCACTGCTAGCATGTCGTCCCTGCTTGGAATTCTATGCACTTATGATTGGAACTATTAGCAAGCATCTGCAACTACTAGTGTTCATTAAGGTAAAACCCAACCATAGCATTAAGATATATTGGTCCCCCTTCAATCCCGTATGCATCAATTTCTATGCTAGGTTGAAGCTTCTGTCACTCTTGCCCTCCAATACATAGTCCTATCAACATACAACTAACCCTAGGGTGTGATCCACGCGCGCAATCATATGATGGGCACCAAAGGACAGCAACATAACCACAAGCAAATTAAATCAATCATAGCAAGTCATCAACCATCGATAGGACAACGAAAATCTACTCAAACATCATAGGATGGCAACACATCATTGGATAATAATATGAAGCATAAAGCACCATGTTCAAGTAGAGGGTACAGCGGGTTGCGGGAGAGTGGACCGCTGTAGATAGAGGGGGGAAGGTGATGGAGATGTTGGTGAAGATGGCAGAGGTGTTGGTGTAGATCGCGGTGATGATGATGATGGCCCTTCGTCTTCTTCTTCCTTGACCTCCTCCCTAGATGGGAGAAGGGTTTCCCCTCTGGTCCTTGGCCTCCATGGCATGGGAGGGGCGAGAGCCCCTCCAAGATTGGATCTGTCTCTCTGTCTCTCTCTATTTCTGCGT